>NC_079195.1:202965188-203080188 GCF_029499605.1 Hyla sarda
CTCCCCTAATGTTCAGCTCTCACGCTGAATTTGACACCCTTCTGGAATCTGCATGGAAACAACCGGACAAGAGGTTCCCGGGAAGGAAGGAAGAAGGGTCAAGTGCGTTACCTATTCGCCAAGGACCTTGTCTCTAACGTAGTTTCCTCTTCCTCGGTGGATCCACCAATTTCCCACCTTTCTAAGGCTACTACATTGCCGCTAGCAGACACGGCTGCCTTCAAGGATCCGACGCACAAGAAGGTGGAGTCCTTGGCGAAGTTTGCCTCTGAAGCAGCAGGCTCTTCTCTGCTTCCTACCTTCGCCTCTGCATGGGTGTCCAAGGCCCTGTCGGTGTGGTACTCAAACTCCGTCAGGGTATCCTAGCGGGATCCCTCCCAGAGGATCTGTCTGCTTTGGTTCCCCAATGCTTTAAAGCTGGGGACTTTCTGTGCGCAGCTTCCATACGGTCAGGCCGTTGTGCTGCCTTTGCTGTAGGTCATCTAGCGGTCCTCCGCCGTTCCTTGTGGCTTAAGGCGTGGGATGCGGATGCCGCCTCCAAAAGGTCTCTCACCGAGCTTCCTTTTACTGCCTCAAAATACGGCTCACTCTACTTCCCAAAGGAAGTACTCTCCTTTCTGGTCCTTCTGGACTTTTGGCCACAATAAGGGGTCTGGGCAGGCGCCTTCGCGGAACAAGAAGGCTCCCTCGTTTCGGGCGCGCCTGTCTTGGAAGCCGGACACCGACCGTTCCGGCCGTTTTGCAGCCAAATCGGGCAATCTGCAAACCCACTTCCGCATGAAGTGAAGCCCCCACCCTCAGATTTTTGTCAAAGATTCTCCTCTGGGTGGAAAACATGGTTCCGGCCATTTTGGTGGTTCACATTCCGGGTGTACTCGACTGGGAAGCAGACTTCCTCAGCCGGTCCTCAGCTGACCCCAGCGAGTAGTCTCTACATCCAGAGGTCTTTGCGCAGATCTGTGACCTCTTGGGCATTCCAGACGGGGACCTTTTCGCGTCTCGGCACAATCGGAAGATTCTTTCATTCGTGTCAAAGTTCCGGGACCCCCTGGCTCTAGCCGTGGATGCCATAGTGACTCCTTGGCTTGGTTTCCCATGCCCTATCTGTTCCCTCCCCTTTCGCTCATTCCCAGGGTTCTGAGGAAGCCCAAGCGGAGGACGTCCCCGCCATACTGGTAGCTCCAGTTTGGCCCCGGTGGACGTGGTACGCCGACGTGGTCAGGCTCCTGGACGATGCTCCGCTGCGCCTTCCACTTCGTCTGGACTGCTGTCGCAGGTTCCTCTTTGCCACCCCAATTTACAGTTGCTGCATTTGACGGCGTGGCGGTTGAGACCGCGGTTTTGAGAGACCGCAGGTTCTCTTCCCAAGTCATTCGCACCATGCTCAGGGCTCGTAAGCCCTCCTCGGCAAAAATTTACCACCGTACCTGGCGGTCTTATTTTCGTTGATGTGAAGCTCAGGTCTTGTCTCCTGTTACTTTTTCTGTCCCCGTCTTCTCTCCTTCTTGCAGCCGGGGTTGGAACTGGGGTTGTCTCTCAGTTCCCTTAAGGGTCAGGTTTCGGCCCTTTCTATTCTTTTTCAGCATCCTCTGGCTTCTAATTCTCATTTCCGAACCTTCCTTCAAGGAGTGGTGCATGCTGCCCCTCTTTATCGGTCACCTTCTCCCCCTTGGGCCTTGAATCTGGTTCTGGGTGTCCTCCAAGGTGAACCTCTTGAACCCCTTAGGGAGGTGTCCCTGTGCCTCCTTTCTTGGAAAGTGGCGTTTCTTGTTGCTATCTTGTTGTCTGAGTTGGCAGCTCTCTCCTGCCGTTCTGTTTCTGGTGATTCACCAGGACAAGGTTGTCTTCCGACCAGATCCTTCCTTTTTGTCTGAGGTTGTTTCGGCCTTTCATCTCAATGAGGACATTGTTCTTCCGTCCTTTTGTCCCGCTCCTCCTCATCCTAAGGAGCGTTTACTCCACAATCTGGATGTGGTTCGGCTGTTAGGTCTTACCGCTCTATCTCTTTTTCGTTTCGTCAGTGTGATTCCTTTTTAGTCCTTACGGAAGGTCGTCGTAAGGGACAACCTGCTTCCAAGGCCACCATTTATCGGTGGATCCAATCTGCCATTTCGGAAGCCTATCGCTGTAGGGGGAAGATTCCTCCCTTCAGGATTGTGGCTCATTCTACCCATTTCTGTTGGGGCATCCTGGGCTCTCCAGAACAAAGCCTCGGCCTCGCAGATTTGCAAGACTGCTACTTGGTCGTCTTTGCACACTTTCTCAAGGTTCTACCGGGTTCATACCTTCGCATCGGCTGATGCTAGTCTGGGCCGTAAAATGCTGCAGGCGGCAGTGGAACAGCCGACTACCTGACTGATTATCTGCCCACCCAAGGGACGGCTTTGGTACGTCCCATGGTCTGTCCCCCAATGGAGCCGATAGAGAAAAGGAGATTTAACACCGTAAAATCTCTTTCTCGAAGGATCCATTGGGGGACACAGCTCCCGCCCTTTTGGGTTTCTCTTTGGTTCTCTGTCCGAGGGTGTGTTCAGTTATATCCTTTCTTCTGGTTCTCGGACAGTTCGTGTTTTTTTCTTGACCTGTCGGTCCTCTCCTATTGCTCTGGTACTAAAACTGATTAGCTCAGGGCCTGGAGGCGGGTATATCCTGCTGGGAGGAGCCGACTTCTTTGTTGCCATAGTGTCATACCTCCTAGAGACAGCAGCATACACCCACGGTCTGTGTCCTCCAATGGATCCTTTGAGAAAGAGATTTTGCGGTAAGTGTTAAAAAATCTCCTTATTGGGGTGAAAATCACGTAAGTATTGTGAGAAAACCGGCACACACAGGTACAGACACTATATTATGAACTACACTAACTTTACAGCCCCTGTAGCATAGTCAAATAAAAAAAAAATCCTGGAATACCCCTTTAATGTATTTGCACCCTCCGAATAGGGGACATTCCCAATAGTGGATGCGGACATACCAAATAGAGTGGACAATAGGGGACAAAACTCTCCCAATAGAGAACAACCAGGCTTATGTGCCGGCACTAACTTGTACACAGGGTCGCTGTCAGGGGGCCCAGCCAATACCCCAGTAAGGGGCCCAGGCCACTGCTGCACCCCCTGCAGAAGTTTAAACAGTGGTCTCCTGCTTCTATATGTCCTCCGACCACATCATTCACCCCACTGTGCCACTTTTTCCTCCTGTGCCAAATCATCCCCCCCCCTTTATTACCCCCTGTGCCATATAACTTCCTCTTGATCCCCCCCCCACCCCGTGCTATTTCATTCCCCCTTTATTACTCTGCAAATTCATCATCCCCTCTTTACCACCCTTGGTGCCATTTCATTTCCCCTTTTTCTCCTGTGCCACCTTATAAAGAAGGGGGTGATGAATTTACATAGAGGGCAATAAAGGGGAAATTAAATTGCACCGGGGTAGCAAGAGGAAATGATGTGGCAGAGGGGTAAGGCAGAGGGGATAATTTGGCACTGGGGATAGGGGGTGATTAAACCGCACTGGGAGATTCTGCTGTATTATTGCTTTTTGTCATGTTTTTACAGTACCGTATATACTCGAGTATAAGCCGACCCGAGTATAAGCCGAGACCCCTAATTTCAACCCAAAATCCCAGGAAAAGTTATTGACTCGAGTATAAGCCTAGGGTGGGAAATACTTCATCCCCCCCTGTCATCATCCAGACCCGTCATTAACATCCTCATCATCCCCTTGTCATCATCCCACACATCCCCCCTTCATCATCCCCTTGTCATCATCCCACACATCCCCTTATCATCCCACACATCCCCCCTTCATCATCCCCTTGTCATCATCCCACACATCCCCTTATCATCCCACACATCCCCCCTTCATCATCCCCTTGTCATCATCCCACACATCCCCCCTTCATCATCCCCTTGTCATCATCCCACACATCCCCTTATCCCACACATCCCCCCTTCATCATCCCCTTGTCATCATCCCACACATCCCCTTATCCCACACATCCCCCCTTCATCATCCCCTTGTCATCATCCCACACATCCCCCCTTCATCATCCCCTTGTCATCATCCCACACATCCCCTTATCATCCCACACATCCCCCCTTCATCATCCCCTTGTAATCATCCCACACCCCCCCCTTCATCATCCCCACCCCCCTTCATCATCCCCACACCCCCCCCCCCCCTTCATCATCCTCTTCTCATCATTCGCCCTCAGTGGTCTTCAACCTGCGGACCTCCAGAGGTTTCAAAACTACAACTCCCAGCAAGCCCGGGCAGCCATCGGCTGTCCGGGCTTGCTGGGAGTTGTAGTTTTGAAACCTCCGGAGGTCCGCAGGTTGAAGACCACTGCGGCCTTCAACCTGCGGACCTCCAGAGGTTTCAAAACTACAACTCCCAGCAAGCCCGGGCAGCCATCGGCTGTCCGGGCTTGCTGGGAGTTGTAGTTTTGAAACCTCCGGAGGTCCGCAGGTTGAAGACCACTGCGGCCTTCAACATCATCCAGCCCCCTCTCACCCCCTTTAGTTCTGAGTACTCACCTCCGCTCGGCGCTGGTCCGGTCCTGCAGGGCTGTCCGGTAAGGAGGTGGTCCGGTGAGGAGGTGGTCCGGGCTGCTATCTTCACCGGGGGCGCCTCTTCTCCGCGCTTCCGGCCCGGAATAGAGCCGTTGCCTTGACAACGACGTATCTGCGTCGTTGTCAAGGCAACGTGACTATTCTGAGGCCGGGCCCGAAGCGCTTAGAAGAGGCCTCCCCGGTGAAGATAGCAGCCCGGACCACCTCCTCACCGGACCACCTCCTTACCGGACAGCCCTGCAGGACCGGACCAGCGCCGAGCGGAGGTGAGTACTCAGAACTAAAGGGGGTGAGAGGGGGCTGGATGATGTTGAAGGCCGCAGTGGTCTTCAACCTGCGGACCTCCGGAGGTTTCAAAACTACAACTCCCAGCAAGCCCGGACAGCCGATGGCTGCCCGGGCTTGCTGGGAGTTGTAGTTTTGAAACCTCTGGAGGTCCGCAGGTTGAAGACCACTGCGGGTGGGGGAGTTCACTCGAGTATAAGCCGAGGGGGGTGTTTTCAGCACGAAAAATCGTGCTGAAAAACTCGGCCTATACTCGAGTATATACGGTAATTACACTCTGGAGTGAGTACATATTCCATCATTAGAAAGATTTTGGAGCCTTTTTTTCCCTATAGGGGACACTTTTTTTTTTTTTATTCCCCGTGAGTGTCTGCTATTGGGAGATTCTACTGTATATCTTATGTGTTGTTTTGTTTGCTTTATGTTTATTTTATTAATTTGTATTGTAAAAATAAGGTGGTGAAGTCATTTAGTTTCAGCAGGGATTTTTTATTAAATTTATGACTTGAATTTTTCTAGATGCACATGGAGGAACCTTGTTTTGACTTTCTAAGGACTAAGCAGACTCTTGGGTAAGAGGCCAGGGTGATCGATGTAATGTATGTTGTGACTTAGTGATGATAGTCTCATATATTTATTCCCATTTCAATTGTCTACAGGTACCATGTATATCCCACCTGCAGAAATACTTCTGGAATTCTGGGATTTTCAGTCACTGTGGAAACGCAAGCAAGTAAATTCAAGTGAGTGAAATGTGATGGTCTTTTTTATTTTATTTTTTTATTAAGACAATAGCCCCACTGATCGTACATTGATGACATCCTTGTGATATGTCACTATCCCTTTAAAGTGTCACTCTCATTTGTCCTAGAGACATGTCCGTTTTAGTCAGTCAAGGTCCCTGTGCTGAGACCTCCACTGATCAGGAGAACGAGCGGGGATAAGCGTGCTGTAGTGACCAAATCCATGCTACTTGCTTATCTCAGCTTGTTCTCCTGATCGGTGGAGGTCTCAGCACTTAGACCCCCAACTAAACAAAACTTTTGACATGCCTCTAGGGCAGTGTTTTCCAATCAGTATGTCTCCAGCTATTGCAAAACTACAACTCCCAGCATGCTGTCCGGGAGACGCACTGTTTACAAAAAAAAAAAAAAAACTTCTCTAGGACATTCAGTGCACAAGGTTCCAATGAGAATGCGCCCCTTAAACGAGCCATGTTTGATGCACATACAGTCAAAATCCCAGCAGACATCTAAATAGTAGAACAGAGCACGTCCAGTATCCACTTTGTGAATTAGAATTTATTCCAGCACTGGCATAAAACAATAGCAACGGTTCGACCTTTTACAAGTTGTCAAGCTTCTCTAGGACATGTAAAATGGTTTTAACCAATAATCATAAGTGGCGCTAATTATACAACCCTTTATATCTCTATATTATACACCCCCTATATCTCTATATTATACACCCCCTATATCTCTAAATTATACACCCCCTATATCTCTCTATTATACACCCCCCATATCTCTATATTATATACCCCCCCTATATGTCTATATTATACACCCCCCCCTATATCTCTATATTATACACCCCCTATATCTCTATATTATACACCCCCCTATATCTCTATTATATACCTCCCTATATCTCTATAGTATACACCCCCTTAATGTCTATATTATACACCCCCCTATATCTCTCTAGTATACACCCCCCTATATCTCTATATTATACACCCCCTCTATATTGTACACCCCCTATATGTCTATATTATACACCCCCTATATGTCTATATTATACACCCCCCTATATCTCTATATTATACACCCCGTATATCTCTATATTATACACCCCTATGTCTATATTATACATCCCCCTATATCTCTATATTATGCACCCCCCTATATCTCTATATTATACACCCCCCTATATCTCTATATTATACACCCCCCTATATCTCTATATTATACACCCCCTATATCTCTATATTATGCACCCCCTATATCTCTATATTATGCACCCCCCCTATATCTCTATATTATACACCCCCCCTATACCTCTATATTATACACCCCCTATATCTCTATATTATACACCCCCTATATCTCTATATTATACACCCCCTATATCTCTATATTATACACCCCCTATATCTCTATATTATATAGCCCCCTATATCTCTATATTATACACCTCCTATATCTCTATATTATACACCCCCTATATCTCTATATTATACACCCCCTATATGTCTATATTATACACCCCCAATATCTCTATATTATACACCCCCCTATATGTCTATATTATACACCCCCTATATCTCTATATTATACACCTCCTATATCTCTATATTATACACCTCCTATATCTCTATATTATACACCCCGTATATCTCTATATTATACACCCCCCCTATACCTCTATATTATACACCCCCTATATCTCTATATTATACACCCCCCTATATGTCTATATTATACACCCCGTATATCTCTATATTATACACCCCCTATATCTCTATTATACACCTCCTATATCTCTATATTATACACCCCGTATATCTCTATATTATATAACCCCCTATATCTCTATTATACACCCCCCCTATATATCTATATTATACACCCCCTATATCTCTATATTATACACCCCCTATATCTCTATATTATACACCCCCTATATCTCTATATTATACACCCCCTATATGTCTATATTATACACCCCCCCTATATCTCTATATTATACACCCCCCTATATCTCTATTATATACCTCCCTATATCTCTATAGTATACACCCCCTTAATGTCTATATTATACACCCCTATATCTCTATATTATACACCCCCCCTATATCTCTATATTATACACCCCCCTATATCTCTATAGTATACACCCCCTTAATGTCTATATTATACACCTCCTATATCTCTATATTATACACCCCCTATATCTCTCTAGTATACACCCCCCTATATCTCTATATTATACACCCCCTATATCTCTATATTATACACCCCGTATGTCTCTATATTATACAACCCCCTATATCTCTATATTATACACCCCGTATATCTCTATATTATATAACCCCCTATAATTGTTATCCATGTAATACTATGACTCCACAGTGCTGTATCCACAGTTTTTCATGCTTTCTCTGTCCTCTCCTTTCACCATACAGTAAAATATTAGGAATAGAAGGAGAAGCTGGGGGCTGGTGTCCATCCTGTACACGCACCTTATTCAGGCCAAGAACTCCCGCACTCCAGTACCGGCGGTCCGGCATTGGGAATCCCATATCCCTAATTTGACTAAGGATGTATGGGAGGACATTTTCTCCTCCCACATGTTAGTGTCCCCGGCAGCGAATAATAAATTGATCCAATTGAACATTATACACTATAGTTATATCACTCCTTTAAGGCTCAATAGAATGGGTCGTTCAGACTCCGATGCCTGTCATCGTTGTAGCGCTGCCAGGGCAGACTTTTGGCATTTGATTTGGGCCTGCCCCTATATCGCAGCTTTCTGGCATGCAGTGCTCACTTTTTTAGCTACTCTGGCTCAACCTTCCCTATCTTTTGATCCTTTGATCTGCCTTTTTGGTATCTTAGATGAAGAGATATGGACACATCACGTACGTACGTTTTTGCGGGAAACTCTGTTCTTGGCCAGGAAGGCTATTGCTCTTAAATGGATGGACCCCGGCTCTCCTACCCTGACTCAATGGAAGGCTATGGTAAATGCTACACTGCCTTTCTCACACATAGTGTACAAAAATAGGAAGTGCCCGGGTAAATTTTATTCTGTGTGGGGTGGTTGGTGTTCCTCTCCCTTGACTCAATGCTCGTACTCTGTGACCCCCTCTGGGACAGTGTAAGATACATTGATGCTATGCTTGCTGTCTGTGGTCTCTACTAACCTTTGTTTCTCTTTCTGTGTACGTTTGTCGATTCTTTTTCTACCTCCTTGGATGCGTGGGTGCCTTTCGGGGTTATTTATCATGGGTTATTTGATGGTACCACTAACTAGTGATAGTATTGGTGCTCCTCGCGGGATGGTATAAGATTGCTAATTTTGGCGAATGTTCGCCTTCTTGTTCTATTTTGTTTTCAGTTTACCTACCTCAGTTGGGTAGTGTTTTATGACTTCGATGTATACCATGTGATGTAACCTGGAGTATCCTGTCGCTTGCATTCTGTAATTTGATGTAAGGTCTCATGACCCTTTTCTATGTACTGTAGATATGCTCCGTGTTCACTTTAATGGGCCTGTGGTCTAAAGTTATTTACTTTTCAATAAAACGAATTTAAAAAAAAGAAGGAGAAGCTAACCCACATGTGGTTCATTCATACTCAGCGCTGTTCTTCTTGCACAATCGCACACACTCCTCCACATTTAAGGTCCGAGGTCTTGCAAGACTTCTTACACAGGCAGCGATGGCCTCCTGAAGCCGACTGATAAAATATCCAGACAGTAAATCAGGTTACACAGTGTATTCATCTAGGAACTGCGAAATGTTCTCTCTGGAGGCTCTAAAATCCATTAATGATATTGATTCACCCATAAATGATGGCAGAAATGTACAGACACATTGTGTCCAGAGCAGAGGTGCGGGGTCTGGTCACACAGCCATGTGGAGAGGATCAGGGGGTTTGTACAAACATTCTCCATAATGACATTTGTAATATACATAAGTTTGGAATACTGCAGCTGGTTTGGAACAGTGGGAAGGCGTATGCCAGGTTATATGTTTAAAGGGGAACTCCAGTACATATCCCCTATCCACAGAATCCTGTAGATAGGGTATAAATGGTTGATCACGGTGTGTCTGACTACTGAGACCCCAGCGATCTCTAAATTTACGTTTTTAAAAGTGTGTGTTATGCACTGATAAATACGGTACTCATGTACCGGAGTTCCCCTATAAGTGGGTGTTTACAAGCGATTTGAAGTTTTTGCCAATTATTTTAACACTGCTGCATTTGTATAGATTTAGGCTATGTTCACATGGCGGAAAATTTGCCCCAAAAGTTTTCTAATACCTACCCGTCCATCCCAGTCATGAGAAGGTGGATCTGTATCTTATTGTGTCACTTATACCTGGTCAGGCCATGCTCTCCTGTGTGCAGAGGAGTCTAATACATGGGGATCTTTAACAGTACCACAACTTTTTTGTTTTGTTCCCGTGCAGCTCTGAATTAGTGGACAAGAAAATAGAAGAATTTCTGGTTTGCTTTGGGGACAAAATTGAGAACTTTACAGATGACACCTTCAAAACACAGGTAACAGATATTAAGAAATAAATTGCGTCTCGGAATGTCACTTGCACTGCTTTCTTGTCTGGGTTGTTACCTCTCTGGGTTGTTACCTGTCTGGGTTGTTACCTCTCTGGGTTGTTACCTCTCTGGGTTGTTACCTCTCTTGGTTGTTACCTCTCTGGGTTGTTACCTCTCTGGGTTGTTACCTCTCTGGGTTGTTACCTCTCTGGGTTGTTACCTCTCTGGGTTGTTACCTCTCTGGGTTGTTACCTCTCTGGGTTGTTACCTCTCTGGGTTGTTACCTGTCTGGGTTGTTACCTGTCTGGGTTGTTACCTCTCTGGATTGTTACTATACTAAATCTAAAGAAACCAGCGTTGATCCATAGGGTGAGGCTGGTACCTATATTGGCTTCTCACCTCTGCTAGTTGGGTCATGCCTCACCAAATCTGATCTGCCAGGACTGCAGGAGACTTTGCTAGGCACCCCTGGACCAAAGTAGAATAGTGAAGATCCTTATTGGTTATAGTACAATAGATGCATTGAATGCAGCGGAGCTTTTGTCTTCATCTGGGTCGTATGAAATAGTGATCAATTTCTTTAAGAGATGTCAGTCTGTACAGCACTCCTGAACTGAGCATTAGTTTAAAGAGAACCTCTCATGAACTTGTTAAATTTTATAATCATCCCAGATCACTGCCTCCATCATGATTAACCACCTCCTGCCTTCATTTTTATTATTTGTTAGTTTTCTACCTTGATATTGCTCTGTATTTTCTGCTCAGTCTCAGTCAGATTTACAGACTGGGAAGGGGCGTTCCCCAGCAGGAGTGACATCATCTGAAGCCATACGGGGAGAACTTCCTCCCTCACTCTGCTACACAGCCCAGAGCAGTTCAGTGTGAGATGAGATATGATTGGCTAAGGCTGCACACATACCCCTCAGCACTCCAGACTGTATTTCCTTATTTTGGACTTCTGCCAGGGCAGCAGGAGTCCAAAGTCTGTGCAAGAGATGGGGGGAAATGTGCTCTGGACAAGTAGGGAGACACCTAGTGGCAGCTTTTTTTTTTTTAACACAAATGAAACTTAGAAAACTTAATTTTTTTTCTTTTTACAAACTTCATTAGAAAGATTTTTTATTTATCATGAGTGCAATAGCAAAAATTTATTTTAATTATAGTGCCCATTTAATAGGTTTGGTCCTTCTCTCTGTAGGTCAAGGCTTTAATAAAGTTGAAGGAATGCGAGGACACGCACCTTGGTGAAGAAGTGGACAGGAACTGGGAAGAAGTCCTCACTCAGCAGTATCTTTTCGACCGCTTGGAGCATGAGGTAAACTACTAAAACTTTTATCTAAATCACTAATCTAATTTTGACCACCTATAACTTTTTTATTTTTCCATATATAGGGCGGTATGAAGGCTCATTTTTTGTGCCGTCATCTGTACTTTTTATCGATGCCACATTTGCATATATAAAACTTTTAGATCATTTTTTAAAATGTTATTTAATTTTTTTATAAAATGTGACAAAAAAGCAACATTTTTGACGATTACGCTGTTCGCCGTACGGGATCATTAACATTATATTTTGATAGTTCGGACATTTATGCACGCGGGGATACCAAATATGTTTATAAAAAAAATTTTTTACAGGCGTAAAATGGGAAAAACGGACAAATTCATTTTTATTGGGGGAGGGGATTTTTCACCACCTATGGGAGGGGGCGAACATGCTCCAGGGACTGATTGTAACGGGGTGCTGCGTGCAAGATCACAGGGGGTCCCCAGCGGCGGGACCCCCGTGATCAGGCATCTTTATCCCCTATCCTTTGGATAGGGGATAAGATGTCTTAGCGCCGGAGTATCCCTTTAAGGACACAGCCCATTTTGGCCTTAAGGATGTAGCCAATTTTATTTTTGCATTTTCGTTTTTTCCTCCTCACCTTCTAAAAATAACACTTTTACATTTCCATCCACAGACGTGTATGAGGGCTTGTTTTCTGTGCAACCAGTTGTTCTTTGTAATTGCATCACTCATTTTACCATAAAATGTATGGCAAAATAAAAAAAACATACAATTTGTGTTGGGAAATTGAAAAGAAAACTGCAATTTTGCAAAATGTTGGAAGTTTTTTTTTACGCTGTACAATTTATGGTAAAAATTACATGTTTTCTTTATTCTGTGAGTCAGTACGATTAAAATGATACCCATTAGAGATGAGCGAACTTACAGTAAATTCGATTCGTCACGAACTTCTCGGCTCGGCAGTTGATGACATCCTGCATAAATTAGTTCAGCTTTCAGGTGCTCCGGTGGGCTAGAAAAGGTGGATACAGTCCTAGGAAAGAGTCTCCTTGGACTGTATCCACCTTTTCCAGCCCACGGGAGCACCTGAAAGCTGAACTAATTTATGCAGGATAAGTCATCAACTGCCGAGCCGAGAAGTTCATGACGAATCGAATTTACTGTAAGTTCGCTCATCTCTAATACCCATGATTACATACTTTACTATTATTGTACCGGTTTTAAAAAAAAATCTCAAACTTTTTAACCAAATTAGTGTGTTCAAAATCCCTTTGTTCCTGATTTATTGTCTTCTTGCTGCTCATTCAGCTGTCCTAGTGTGAGGGAGGAAGGGGGGGGCGTGGCTGTGATCACAGCACAGCTGGCAGCTCAGAGTCTTCTCCTCTCTGTTTACAACTGCACATGCAGAGAGAAGCTAGATCGGAGCTCAGATAGTAAAATGAATGAGGGCATGCAGTAAGGAGTCAGGATTATGCCCTGCTGTGCTATGAGTACAGTGCTGGCTCCTGCCTGTCTGATTGGCAGGCAGGGAGCAGTGCTGAGCTTGTCGGTGTCCCTGCTGCAGTCTGAGATTTCGGACTCCAGCATGAGTCTGAAATCTATTTAAAAAAAAAAAAAAAAAAGGCTTGCGGCCAGGACTGGTAGGTAGACCCCTAGTGGTCATTTTTTCGAAGTGGAAAATTAAATAGAAAGAAGCATATTTTTTTATAACATGCAATTGTAAAGTTATTCTGCATACATCTATATATATAAAACTTAACGTGTGTGTGTGTCTATGTTCCAGCATCACGTCCAAATGGCTAAAGATATTAACATGAAACTTGGCACACATGTTACTTATATGTCAACAACAAACATAGGATAGGTAATTTAACCCTTACTCACCCCCATTTGCCAGGGGCGGGGTTTATGTTTAAAGTCCCATACAAGTCTATGGGAAATATATGTTACTGCATAACTTCCAAACGGCTAGATATTTTGATAATACTTGGTCACATGTTACTTATATGTCCACCTAAAATATAGGATAGTTAATTTAACCCTTAACTACCCCCATTTGTGAGTGTCGGGGTTTTTGTTTAACCCCTTAAGGACGCAGGACGTAAATGTACGTCCTGGTGAGGTGGTACTTAACGCACCAGGACGTACATTTACGTCCTAAGCATAACCGCGGGCATCGGAGCGATGCCCGTGTTATGCGCGGCTGATCCCGGCTGCTGATCGCAGCCAGGGACCCGCCGGCAATGGCCGACGCCCGCGATCTCGTGGGCGTCCGCCATTAACCCCTCAGGTGCCGGGATCAATACAGATCCCGGCATCTGCGGCAGTTCGCGATTTAAATGAACGATCGGATCGCCCGCAGTGCTGCAGCGGGGATCCGATCATTCATAACGCCGCACGGAGGTCCCCTCTCCTTCCTCCGTGCGGCTCCCGGCATCTCCTGCTCTGGTCTGTGATCGAGCAGACCAGAGCAGAAGATGACCGAAAACACTGATCTGTTCTATGTCCTATACATAGAACAGATCAGTATTAGCAATCATGGTATTGCTATGAATAGTCCCCTATGGGGACTATTCAAGTGTAAAAAAAAAAATGTAAAAAAATGTAAAAGTAAAAGTAAAAAAAAAGTGAAAAATCCCCTCCCCCAATAAAAAAGTAAAACGTCAGTTTTTTCCTATTTTACCCCCAAAAAGCGTAAAAAACATTTTTTATAGACATATTTGGTATCGCCGCGTGCGTAAATGTCCGAACTATTAAAATAAAATGTTAATGATCCCGTACGGTGAACGGCGTGAACGAAAATAAATTTAAAAAGTCCAAAATTCCTACTTTTTTAATACATTTTATTAAAAAAAAATTATAAAAAATATATTAAGTTTTTTATATGCAAATGTGGTATCAAAAAAAAGTACAGATTATGGCGCAAAAAATGAGCCCCCATACTGCCACTTATACGGAAAAATAAAAAAGTTATAGGTCATCAAAATAAAGGGATTATAAACGTACTAATTTGGTTAAAAAGTTTGT
This sequence comes from Hyla sarda, assembly GCF_029499605.1. NCBI lineage: Eukaryota > Metazoa > Chordata > Amphibia > Anura > Hylidae > Hyla > Hyla sarda. The sequence continues at coordinate 202,979,648 of NC_079195.1, forward strand.
GATTTTTTATTAAGCGCAACAATAATATAAAAGTATATAATAATGGGTATCATTTTAATCGTATTGACCCTCAGAATAAAGAACACGTCATTTTTACCATAAATTGTACGGCGTGAAAACAAAACCTTCCAAAATTAGCAAAATTGCGTTTTTCGTTTTCATTTCCCCACAAAAATAGTGTTTTTTGGTTGCGCCATACATTTTATGATATAATGAGTGATGTCATTACAAAGGACAACTGGTCGCGCAAAAAACAAGTGGATGAAAATATAAAAGAGTTATGATTTTTAGAAGGCGAGGAGGAAAAAATGAAAACGTAAAAATTAAATTGTCTGAGTCCTTAAGGCCAAAATGGGCTGAGTTCTTAAGGGGTTAAAGTCCCATGCAAATCAATGGGAAATGTATGTTCTCACATAACTTCCGTACGGCTGGAGATATTTCAATACCTGGTACACATATTACAGGTCGGGATAGGAGGTCGGCATATAAGGACGGGATATGGGGTTGGGATATGACAACAATATATGAGGTCGGGATAGGGGGTCAAAAGCTTTCTCCTTTGTTTATTTTCCTCCCCAACAAGGATTAGGAAGGAAAAACCGGGCAACGTCGGGTATTCAGCTAGTATATATATATATATATAATATAAAACTGTATGTGTGTATGTTCCAGCATCATGTCCAAATGGTTAAAGATATTAACATGAAACTTGGCACACATTTTACTTATATATCAACAACAAACATATGATAGGTGATTTAACCCTTACGCACCTCTATTTGCCAAGGTCAGGGTTTTTGTTTAAAGTCCCATGCAATTTAATGGGAAATGTATGTTCCCACATAACTTCCGTACGGCTGGAGATATTTCAATAATACCTGGTACACATATTACTTACATGTCAAATAAAAAGATATGATAGTTAAATTAACACTTACCTACACTCTTATATAAAAGATGGGTTTTTGTTTCAAGTCCAATGCGAGTATATGGGACTTCCAGTACCTTACTCTATAAGCTCCGTTCTGCATCTCCTGGTGAATGTGTCAATACGGCTTGCAAGCCACACCTCATCTCACAAAGAGAGGAGGTCGGGATATGACAACAATATATGAGGATGGGATATGAAGTCAAAAGCTTCCTCCTTTTTGATTTTCCTCCCCAAGAAGGATTAGGAAGGAAAAACCGGGCAACGCCGGGTACTCAGCTAGTAATAACATAAAAATATCAATTTCATAAGAATTAAATATATTATTTATTATAAATTTTATTATTAAAATATAAATATTTTACCCCAGTGAATTTTTAGCGAATCTTCATACAGCACAGATTTTGTTGCAGACATTTCTGTGACGAGAATCTGTTTCATTCTGGATTTGTTTTGGCAGGACACAGAAAAATAGGCCAGTCCTAGAAATGTCTGCAGTGTGTGAATTTACCCTGAAACATTTATAAAATATAAACTGAACGGCCAATTTCCATTTAACCATCCATTTAAATTTTTTTTTTTTTCAGATTGATGTCCTGAAGACATTTAAAAAAGGAGACTTGACCAGCTGGTTCCAGGCTCACAGAGGCTGCGACAGGAAGGTTTTGAGTGTACACGTGAGTTCTCTTTTGATGTTCTATTCTAGCCCATTTGATTACATCTTGTAACGCTTGTTCTGTACTTTTGGGCTACCATTAGCAATGGCTGGCATTCCAATGGAACAGACAAGCAAACACTCTCCCAGAGACACAGAAAGGTGTCAAAAGTTTTGATCTGTCAGGACCTGGGTGTCACAACCCCCCACTGATTATAAGAACAAGGCAGGAGAAGCACGCTGCTGTACAGATCACTCCCCAGCTCAGTGCAATCTTCCTCCAGTCGAAGGAGATCGGCTTTATTATAAATCTATATGAAGCACATCTGCAACTGGGCAGAGATTGCAGCAAGCCATTGAGTGAAGCACCACGCACTTCTCAATGCATCCTTCTTATTTTCGGTGGGGGTCTGAACCTTTGAGATATCTCTGTCAAAGTTTTTTTTTTAAATGACAGACATTATAAAGTGTATAGAAAGAGGAAGAGACCTGTCAATCAATCCCAGCATCGCAAGGTGAAGCCGGCCCCCTTGACTATTTGCCACGTTTTCATAACTATACAGTATGTTGCACTTGCTATTAGCAGAACCCATTTTCCATATCCTACAAACACAATTGCAATTTATTGACCCCAATTAGGGCTGGGCGGTATGGCCAAATATGTGTATCGTGGTATTTTTGTAACTTATGGCGGTTCCACGGTATATAACTGTATTCCCCCCCCCCAAAAAAAAATTTATTATTCGCCCAGCGCTGCGCTGTCCCCATCGGGTTACTACTCACATCACCCGCAAGCGCTGCCCTCCTCATCCTCCTGTTTGTTGCGGCCACTGACGCTGAAACTCTATACTGTACGCTGTATCCCTATGCCCGGGCTGCAAAAGGTAAACAAAAATAAACTTTAACACATGTTCCTACGTTGGTCTTACGCTCTTCCTGGGGACGTGAACGTCAGAGAGCCATCAGCCTATCACCGGCTGCAGCGATGTTTCACCTCGGCTGGTGATGGGCTGAGCCCACTGTCATGTAAGGAGCCGGCTTCTTACATGACAGTGCGCTCAACCTATCACCGACCGAGGCGGAACATCGCTGCGGCTAGTGATAGGCTGACGGCTCTCTGACGTTCCATTCCCTAGGGAGCTGGTCCGGACCGAAGGGGAAGGTGAGTTAAAGTTTATTTTGTTTACCTTTTGCAGCCCAGGCATAAGGATACAGTATAGAGCAGTGGTCTTCAACCTGCGGACCTCCAGATGTTGCAAAACTACAACTCACAGCATGCCCGGACAGGCCCAACGGCTGTCCGGGCATGCTGGGAGTTGTAGTTTTGCAACATCTGGAGATTGAAGACCACTGGTATAGTGTGTCAGTGCCGGCGGCCGCAACAAACAGTAGGATGAGGAGGGCAGCGCTTGCGGGTGACATATGTCAGTAGTGTCCCGATGGGGACAGCGCAGTGCTGGGCTAATAACTGAAGAGGGGGGGGGGGGTCAGAACAGCGCTCGCGGGTCACATATGATTAGTTCCCCGATGTGGGGACAGCGCAGGGCTGGGCCGACAATCCTTTCTCGAGGGGGAGGGGGCAAACCGGTATTGTGGTATGGGTTAAGATTCATATCGTGCAGCACAAAAATTTCGGTATGAACCAGTATACCGCCCAGCCCTAACCCCAATCTACATTGATGTTGACCCTTAAAGTGTACCTGTCTTATCACAGACAAATATAATGCTTATATATGTTACTCACAAGGTCGTGAAGATTCTTTGCATGTTTTTTTTTATGTGTGTAGCTTCTGTATGTGGCTCCTAAATCCCTATGTTCTGCTGCTCACTCATTCTGACAGCCACTGCTCAGGAAGGGGCATATCCCAAGCAAGCACTGAACCTGCCCTCACTCACCAAGCATTCACTTCCTCCTTGAGTCTGCTTTGCTGTGATGGGTCTCTTCATCCAATCACTGTAGGCTGCTCTGTAACCCCCTCCTCTCAGTTTTCAGACAGAAATCTGATTGGACTGGAGTGAGCACAGTGGAGTGCTAGTCCCGCCCTCACTTCCTGGACTTCGCCCCAGCCTGTGCTTTAGCTGGGACAAAGATGATGCTGCATTCAGGCAGGATTATGTTCTGAATGGTATGGGGACCCCTAGTAGTCTTTTTTTTTTTTTTATAAACCATGATTTCTATAAAAAGGAGATACATTGTTTTATTAACTATATTAGAAAGGTTAATGTTTTGCCAAGATGTACAACATATAAAACATTTTTTGAATCTGACAGCGCCCATTTAAAGGATTTTCATAAGCTGGCGGATAAGGACAGACTTGTGCATAACTCATACTATTTTTCTTGCAGGTGGTTGGGTTTGGGGATAAAGAACCGGATGCTGTGTCCTCTCAGACTCCATCAGGGGAACCTGAATCATCGTATGGAAACATCACAAACCTGATCTTCCTTCCCGCATCTCCTCTAATGGCCGACACTGTGCAGATTAATGACATCCGCAGCTTTACCAGCACCTTAAAACTGCTGCCATATCACAAGATCGTGGCTTGAGAGCTCATGGGACTCTCCTTTTTAGGTGATGGAAAGTGCAGTGAACTCATCTACACTTGTATTTTTCAAGGTTTATTTTTTTTTTCCTGGATGCTTTTAAAGAGACAGTTCATCAAAAAATTAACATGACGTAAAGCTCTGAAGGGAGGGCAGGCTGACTCTGCTGCGGCCCCTGACTATTTTAAATCTTTTATTTTCTTTTTTGCGTGTGTAGTGCTTGATGTTTCAGCACCTAGCTCTATCATGTACACTGACCAGCCGTAACATTAAACGCGCTGACAGGTGATGTGAATAACGTGAATTCTCTTGCGACAATGGTGTGGGATATATTAGACAACAAGTGAGCAGTCAGTTCTTGAAGTTGATGTTTTAGAAGCATAAAAAATGGCAGGGGTACGGATCTGAGCGACTGTGACATGCGCCAAATTGTGATGGCTAGAGGACTGGGCAGGAGCATCCCCAAAATGGCAGGTCTTGGGGAGGTTTTCCTGAAATGCAGTGGATGATATATACCAAACGTGGCCCAAGGAAGAACGACCAGTGACTGGTTCATTGATGCGCATGGGGGGGGCTAAGCCTAGCCTGTCTGGTTTGATCCCTACTGTAGCACAACTTGCTAAGAAAGTTTATAGGGTTACTTAGACTTAAAGGGGTACTCCGCCCCTAGACATCTTATCCCGCCCCCTCATCACGTCTCCTCCCATACACTTGCATTGAGGGGCATGACTGTGACGTCACAATCCTGTGCACCAGATGACTGGGCTGCAGGCGAGATCGCACCGGGGACCGCTTTCTTGGAGGGTCCATTGGGGGACACAACACCCACCCATTTGTTCTGGTGCCTGTCCGAAGGTTGGTTCAGTTCATTTTTGTCTGGTTTCCTCGGACAGTTGCTGTTCTTTCTTTCCCTGTTGGTCCTCTCCTACTGCTTTGGGACTAAACTGATAGCTCAGAGTCTGTAGGTGGGTATATCCTGCTGGGAGACGCTGACTTTCTTTTGTTGCCTGGTGTCAGCAGCATATACCCACGGTCTCTGTGTCCCCCAATGGATCCTCCAAGAAAGAGATTTTACGGTAAGCACACAAATCTACTTTTCCCAACCAAGGTGCCTCCAGCTGTTGCAAAATTACAACTTCCAACAAAAGGGAAACCTTGCCATAGACCAGTGTTTCCTAACTAGGGTGCCTCCAGCCGAAGGCCGTCCAGGCATGCTGGGAGTTGTAGTTTGGCAACAGCTTGAGGCACCCTGGTTGGGAAACACTGCCATAGACATTGAATGGACCTGTGGCTCGCCTGTGTGACTGGCCACTTCATTTAGGACAAGAACCTAGGCCCCAGCAGACTGGCCCACAGCAATCATTCACTTATCCTCATGTGTATAGGGCAAACGTCACCTTTATGGAGTTACTCAATGCACTTCCGCTATTATACATTTATTACCTATCTCGTAGATACCCGATAAATGTTGTTAGTGGGCTAATCCCTATAAAGTGACAGGTGAAAGGTCTCTAACACAGGGCATCACAGCGTGCTGCGTATGGTGCTGTGTAGCTGCAGACTAGCCAATATTTTGCTAACAAGGGATGACAGAGCCTACTGTGGGCACGTGAGCATCCAAACTGGACCATGGAGCATTTAATTTTCCGTCATGTGCTTGGCCAGGTATATGTGTGTTGCTTACCTGTGGAAAAGATGGTGCCAGGATCCATTAGGGAAGAAGACAAGCAGGCCGATGTTACTGTGACATGAACCTGCTAAATGTCACATTGTTGGATCAGTACAGTGTTTACCAACCAAGGTGCCTCCAGCTGTTGGAAAACAACTTGGCTGTGTGGGCATGCTGGGAATTGTTGTTTTCCAACAGCTGGAGGCACCATGGTTGGGAAACAATGAATCAGCATAAAAGGAGACATACACAATATAGGCATGTGATTTTAATGTTATGGCTGATCAGTATATCGTTGCCCTTTTAAAAAAAAAAAAAGACACTAAAGAATTACGCCTGTGTCTTTTTAGTTGCGTTCACAAATATAAGAAAACAGTTCAATGACTTTTTGACTTTCGGTTACGTAGATCTTTGGTTCTGAACAGCTATGCAAAAAATAAACCAGTCAAATATTGAAGATTCACAATGTAGTAAAATCCCATGATCTTAAAGGGGGTCATCCACCATAAGGTGACTCTAATCCTTACCTGCCAGACAGTAATGGATATGCTTAGGAAGGATTGTCCTGAGGCTAAATGACTGTGTTGTGAGTCCACCATAACGCTGCTTTCTTTTTGTGAAATGGCTATTTCCTGTTGAAGTAGCTTCCCTCCAACTACAAGTCCCAGGATACCTAGTTTGTAAGTGTGAGGTAACTTTTCTCCCTTCCACACTTCAGTCACCCCACCCTTTGCAATACAGCGGAGCTAAGCATGCTGTTCATGATACTTCAATTCCCTGAAGCCTTGTGGAGAACGATCTCCTTCCCACCCAGTGGTCTCTTTACCCATAGAAGCACAGACAGGCTCCCTCTGAACACCTGACGTGATGTTATGTCTTGGGCCACACTGCAACCTGGGAAAAGCTGAGATGACACAAATTTTCTATGCTGTTAAAAATAAACATTGGAGAAAAGATCACATTAGATTAGCGAGACCACCATGAAACACAGGTACAGACACTATATTATGAACTACACTAACTTTACAGCCCCTAGAGCACAGTCAAGTCACACAGTCAAATATAGTCACTTCAGAATACCCCTTTTAAGGCACTATCCTGTGAAAAAAGGAAGCTTACCTACTATTTATTTTGTTTAGTGACTCAGGACACCACCGTATTTTTAATAATTTTATCTTGTGATTTATATAGCTGTCCTGATTAACTCCTGTGTAAAAGCAAAAGCCCACCAGGTATTTGCTAAGTACTTACTGAACCAAATGAGCCTCTGCTAAGTACAGCGTTTTCCAACCAGGGTGCCTCTAGCTGCTACAAAACTGCAACTTCCAGCATGCCTGGGTCTGCCAGGGCTGTCTGGTTCTGCTGGGAGTTGTAGTTTTGCAACGGCTGGACGCACCCTGGTTGGGAAATACTGGCTTAGCAAATGGGGGTTCTGATTTAAAGTGGTTCCCAACATTTCCCAACCAAGATGGAGCCATTTCATGGGCTAAACTTTGTTTTCTCACTTATTCTTGAAGGGGTACTCCACTGGAATAAATTTTTTAACTCAAATGGTGCCAGAAAATTTAACAGATTTGTAAATTCTATTTAAGAATCTTAATCCTTCCAGTACTTATCAGCTGCTGGATACTACAGAGGAAGTTCTTTTAGTTTTGAATTTTCTTTCTGCCTGATCACAAGTGCTCTCTGCTGACACCTCTGTCTATTTTAGGAACTGTCCAGAGCAGGAGCAAATCCCCTTAGCAAACCTCTCTTGCTTTGGACAGTTTCTGACGTGGACAGAGGTGTCAGGAAGGAAAAAAAACTTCCTGTGGACCATACATCAGCTGATAAGTACTAAAAGAATTAGGATATTTTTTTATAGAAGTAATTTATAAATCTGTTTAACTTTCTAGCACCAGTTGATTTAAAAGAAAATGTTTTCCAATGGAGTACCCCTATACTGAGTTTGTCTGACGATGAAACCTATTTTAAACTTTCTAATTAATGAACATCTATTGGTAAATTAGTTTTTTTTTTAGTTTTTTTTTTACTACCTTTCTGTCTTTCCTTCCGCTTTTGATTTACTCTCTCTGCTTTGTTGTCTTCATTAGCCCAACTTCTTGTCTAGTGTACATCTTGTAATGGACTCCTTACTCCTCTGTACCTTCTAGCCAGGAATTCAGCCAACTCTATCTCCCTCCCTCTATGTGGGAGGATTGATTGTGTGTGTGTGTGTGTGTGTGTGTGTGTTATTCACAAGCAAGTGTAGTGGAAAAGAGAGAGTTACAGCTAGAGTGTCCAAGTTGGGCTAATGAAGACAACAAGGCAGGTGCTTTGCATCAGAGGCAGAATAAAAGCATAAAACTACACAGAAAGGTAGAAAGATTACTTTATTTACCAATATATGTTTATTGGACAGTTAGAAATAGGTTTCATCATTAGACAACCCATTTAAGGACATATGTAATTAGGCAAACTCTGTTAAAGGAGTACTTCAGTTTTGTACAACACATCTCCTATCCAAAGGATCTGACTGCTAGGACCCTCTGTAATCTCCAGAATGGGTCCCGTCTCTTTCATGCAAGCGCTTTTGCCCCCACCTTTCCAGATGAATTGGTGGAGTTGGGCATCACTTCTGTGACCATTTCGCCTTGGGTGGTGGGGCCTCAGAGTGCTCAATGGGGAGAGGCAAGCACCGTTCAAGAGATCGTGGGAGGGTTCCCTGCGATTAGACAATTATCAGAAACCTGTGGAGTACCCCTTTTGAAGGAGCACATGCTCTTTTCATTTCCAAGGGAGCGCCAAATAGACCTGAGTACAGTACTCTGGCATCTCCAGTGCTCCAATAGAAATCAATGGAGTGCGTACCTACTACAGCATGTGCTCCTCCCTGAAAGACAGAGTCCTGTTCCGTAGATTGTCGTTGCGGTCTCACCAGTCAGACCCCTGCGATCAGCTACTTATCCTCTTTAATGTACAGTGCCCCTTTCTAGAGTTTCTAGTGTTTTTTCCCCCAACCTATTCAAGGTAGCATGTGCTATGAACAAATGTATAGGTTTAGTACATACCATCGCTGCTTCTGTGTTATACAAGGCTTTCCATTATAGGGTTATTGGTAGCCACAGCTTTGAAGATTACGTAGAACAAGCTGATTCATAGGTGTCTAACCACTGGGTTCCCCTTCAATCTCATGAACAAAAGAATAGTGGGGGAGATTTATCAAAGCCTGTGCAAAGGAAAAGTTGCCCATAGCAACCAATCAGATCGCTTCTTTCGTTTTGCAGAGGCCTTGTTAAAAATGAAAGAAGCGATCTGATTGGTTGCTATGGGCAACTTTTCCTTTGGACAGGTTTTGATAAATCTCCCTCAATATCTCTGAATGAACGCAGTGCAGTACATGTGCCAAAGGCTGTCTGGGCATGCTGGTATACACTGGTATAGTAAAACCGGAAAATCAGTCAAACTAAGCTGATTTGTATATATATTGAAAAGCTACAAAGAACCTAGTTCTTACCACAAGGTTCAGGCAGAAATATACGTGGTTTAGATATGGTATAGTTGTGGAGACACAAGTAGTTTCTCTTTTAAAATATAAAAATATTTTTTTTTTTAACTTTCATTTTCGTCGGCACTGCTGCTTTGGTCGGACACTCGCGGCGGCTCAGTGCAGCATTCTCTCTCTATGCGGCCTGGAGCCATATTCCCTGCGCTGGCCGCACTGTCGGCCGTGACATAATGATTAGGCTGGGGGGCCCTGGCAATGGCAGATATAACTCTGCCCTTCTTCCCCAGCCAGCGTGTGAAGCTGGGGATCATACAGCCCCTCCCCCTTTGGCTTCAGGGGACTGGCAGGGGTTGACCGCCCCCCTATCAGTCTGCAGCATGGGTCGGTTTATTCCCCCGCCTTATCAGTGCTCGGACAGGGGGAGGGCTCAGCCACTTTCTCCTCCCTTGTGTGTGATGAGCAGTTCCCTCAATCTCCCTCAGGGCTTGTGCTGCATGTGTCTCCCTAGAGAGCTTCAGCATTCCTGCGCTTCTGTCTACAGCGACATTCTTGACTCCAGCAGTGTTTCTGTCGCAGCGTTCTGGATCCAGGGCCATAGATCTGGGAGAGCTCTTTCCGTGTTGACGTTTTGGTGTTCATATCCAACCCCTCTCACGTCAGGCTTTCCCAGCCCTGGTATCCTATTACTCCTGAGCTGTTTGCGGGACCAAAATGTCTGGCGGTTCTACTGAGCCATCCTGTTCTTCCTGAAGCTCCTTGCCCCAGCCCAGCCCTTCTCTGCCAACCACCCAGGATGTCCCTGCGGATCGTCCGCCTGTTTAACCTGCCCCGGCTTGGGTCTCTTCACTTTCCCGGCCTGTCTCGGATCTCCCAGGTCATGGTGTTGGCCCTGGAGTATTCTGCCCCGGCCCACTCCCCCCAGGCAGATTCAAGGGCTTCCCTTGTATGGACTCTCAAGGACAGTCAGGCGCATTGAGGGCCTCTCTAAAGCCGTCTTTGAGGCATCAGGTTCCGTCCTCCTCCCATTCTTTGCATCTACACGGGTCGCCAAGGCACTTTCAGCGAAGGCTTCTCAACTGGGTCAGGACACTGAGAGATTTATCAAAACCTGTGCAGAAAAAAAAGTTGCCAAGTTGCCCATATCAACCAATCAGATTGCTTCTTTCATTTTTAACAAGGCCTCTGAAAAATAAAAGAAGCAATCTGATTGCTATGGGCAACTGGGCAATTTTCCCCTGCACAGTTTTTGATAAAGCTCCCCCATAGTGTCTGGGGCTTCCCACCAACTCCTTGACGGATCTGACCCATCAGATCGCCTCTGCGGGGGATTTTCTCTGCAATGACTCTCTGGTGCCACCAAATGTTCCGCCTCAAAGCGGTCTCTGATTGATCTTCCCTTCCTGGGTCATGGAGGGGAAGAGTTCTCTACTGCCTCAGAATCTGACTAGGTGTTCTGAGCCTCACTGTAATTCGATTTCCTTTCCCTCCTTTCGGCTTACTGGCCGCGTGGACAAGGCCCAGACGACTTAGCACAAGAAGACTCCGTCCTTAAAGTCCTGGCCCTAAGTCAGGCTGTTTCTCCTCCAAGCTGGCTAAGCAGCCTTATGCATGAAGGGACGCCCCCGCCTGAGTCTCCTTGTTGGGTGGGTGGTTGTCTTCTCTTTTTTTGGAATGTGTGGCTCTTACGTGGACGATGCATGGGTTCGGGAGGTGCTCTCACAGGGTTACAAAATAGTTTTTCTTCTCTGCTCCGATTCTTTCACTCCCGCCCCCGCGTTCTCCCGGTCTAGTACCAGGTTTTTGTTCGACCCTGTGTTCTCTTCTGCTGCAGGGTGTCATTATTCCTGTTCCTCCCCGGAAATGTTTTTTTCCAAGTTTAATTTCAGCCTCTTTGTCATTCTCAAGAAATGACTTCAACAGTCATCTCTGCCTGAGACTCTTCAGAATGGAGTCCCTGAGGTCGGTCATTGCCTCCATGGAACCAGGAGAATTCCTTTCTTCCGTGGATATACAAGACGCATACTTGCACGTGCCCATTTTTCCAGCTCATCAGCAGTTTCTCTGCTTTTCCGTTTCAGAGGGACATTTCCAGTTCTTGGCCCTCCCATTTGGGCTTGCCACTGCTCCTCAGGGGATTACAAAGGTCCTGCCGGCGGTTGTGGCGGTCCTGCATGCCAGGGGAGCATCCGTCCTCCCTTATTTGGACGACCTTTTGGCCGCACGCAGAATTAGGAGAGTCTTCAGATCACTCTCAACACACACTGTCTTGCTTTGGCTGGTTTGTCAACACCGCCAAGTCTTTCCTGGTTCCATCCCAGTCCATGGAGTTCCTCGGCCTCCACTTCAATACAGCCTCAGCCAAGGACAAACACCTTTATCTGAAACACCTTTACCTCCCTCAACTGGTCTCTCTCCAGTTTTGCATGTAGGTGCTCGGGAGGATGGTGGTGGCCATGGAAGCGGTCCCATTTGCGCAGTTCCACTGCCGTCCCCTTCAGGTGGCCATTCTGTCCCTTTTGGGCTTGTTTTCCCCTGTCCCTCTACCGCAGGGTCCTTCTCCCCATGCGGGTTTGCCGCACTCTCCTCTGGTGGCTTCGGTCTCCCCTCATTCTTCTTGGGTGTTCCTTCCTGCCAGTCCACTGGCAGGCCCTGACAACTGATACGAGCCTGATCGGATGGGGGGATGTTTTGGGACAGGACGATTAAGGGCCATTGGTCTCCCTCCTGGGCCCACCTCCCGATCAATGTCCTGGAGCTACGGTCCATCTTCCTCTGCCTTCTCCATTGGCAGCCTCTCCTTCGCGGACTTCTGATCTGGATTCAGATGGACAATGCCAGTGGCGTATTTCAGTTCCAGGGCGGTTCCCGCAATCTGACAGCGATGGCAGAGGGGACCAGGGTTTTGTTCTGGGCCGAACACTACGTTCCCGTTCTGTCAGCAGTCCACATTCTGGCCATGGATAACTGGAAGGCGGACTTACTCAGCCGCACCTCCACAGATCTTGGGGAATGGGCCCTCCACCCCAAGGTATTTGCCATCGCTGGGAGACCCCGGAAGTCGACCTAATGCTGTCCCGGTTGAACCACCAAGTTCCCAAGTTTTGTCGCAAGCCCCAGCGATCCTTTCGCCGTGTCAGCAGATGCACTCATGGTCCCGTGGGGGAGTTTCTCTCTTACCTACTTGTTCACCTGTTTCTTCTTTCCTGCGTCCTGTGCAAGATCAGGTCGGAGGGCATGCCAGTTATTCTGGTGGCCCTGGACTGGCCTCAGTGTGCATGGTACAAGGAGGTGATAAACCTGGTCATGGACGCTCCCAAGTGCCTTTGAGACCACCCGGATCTTCTTTCCCAAGGCCCTCTTTGCCATCCAGATTCTTGTCCTCCTCGTTTGATGGTGTGGTTCTTAAGTCTGCGTTCCCTGATCAGGTTGTTCGTACCATGACCCATGCGCGTAAGCAGTCTTCTTCACACATCTGCACCTGGCGGCCTTATTTTCATTGGTGTGAGGATCATGGCCTTCCTCCCATGTGTTTCTCTCTTCCGGCTCTCCTGTTCTCCAGTTTGGCCTGCAGTCCCCCTTAGCGCTGGGTTACCTCAAGGGCCAAGTGTCTACCCTGTCTCTTCTTTTTCCAGAAGCCTCTCGTCTCGAATTCTCACATCCGGACTTTCCTTCAGGGGGTGGCTCACGTGGCTACTCCCTACCGTTCTCCCACCCCAGCTTTGGACCTCAATCTGGTCTTGGGGCCGTTGCAGGATTCCCCATTTGAACCCCTCAGGGAGGTCTCCCTCTCCCATCTTTCCTGGTAGGTGGCCTTCTTGGTTGAGATCAACTCTGTTCGATGCATGTCGGAGCTTGCGGCGCTCTCTTGCCACCCTCCTTTCCTGGTTCTTCATCAGGATAGGGTGGTTCTCCGTGTGGACATTGTCCTTCCGTCTTTTTGTCCGGCACCTTCACACACACACTCAGGAGCGGTCTCTTCATCACTTGGACGTGGTGCAAGATGTTTACGCGTACCTCTCTGTTACCATGTCCTTTCGTAAATGTGATTCCCTTTTTGTTATCCCGGAGGGTCGGCGTCAAGGTCTTTAGGCCTCACGGAACTTCAAACGCATTTTTAAAACAGAGTAATTTTGTAGTGTGAAGAGGGCCTAAGGCGACAATCTCTCGCTGGATCCGATATGCCACCTCTGAGGCATACCGTTCTAAGGAGAAGACTCCCCCATTCCGGGTTACAGCTCACTTAACCCGTTCCGTGGGTTCCTCCTGGGAGGTCCTCCAGGTGTGTAAGACCACTACTTGGTCTTCATTGCACACGTTCTTGTTTCTATGGGGTATATACCTATGCCTCGCAGACGCGGTGCTCGGCCACAAGTTCCTGAGACAAGCAGAGAGCATTGTTGCCAGATGGAAAACAACAACTCAACTTGAGTAGCTGATAATTATTGAAAGGATTAAGATTTTTTTAATAGAAGTAATTCATAAATCTGTTTAACTTTCTGGAGACAGTTGATATAAAAAAATAAATAAAAAAAAGAAGAGGTTTTCTTCGATGACTCTTCCATGAAGACCATATTTGTAAAAGTATCTCTTTATAGTGGAATAGTGTACCACAACTGCAGTGTCTGCCAGATCTTTCTGGAGGGATTGTGCAGTCAAACGTGGGTTTTGAATTGTTTTTCTCACAATCCTGCGAGCTGTTCTGTCTGATATTTTTCTTGGTCTTCCAGATCTTGCTTTAACTTCCACTGTTCCTGATGACTGCCATTTCTTAATTACATTCCGAACAGAGGATATTGACATCTGAAAATGTTTTGCTATCTTCTTATAGCCGTCTCCAGCTTTGTGAGCATCAACTATTTTCAGTTTCAGATTTCTAGACAACTGCTTAGAAGAACCCATGGTGCTTATTGTTGGGGCAAGGTCAGATGAGGGGCATTTAAAACCTTTGTGATTGACCTCACCTGGTCTTCCCAGATGATGATTGAGAACAATTCATGACACTGGCAGGTCTCAGCTTTGCAAAGGTGGCAGTGCATGCTATAAATTCTGCAGGGTGCCCAAACTTTTGCAGACGCCATTTTTTTGTTTTCTATTATTTTGAAAGTGTAAATGATGGAAATAAAATCTAACTTTTGTTGACATATTATAAGAATGTCTAATCTGTAATTTGATGCCTTTTTGGAGATTTTGCCATCTTTCCTTGGCTTCTTTATGCACATTAATACAAATTTTTACCTGGGGTGCCCAAACTTTTGATCCCCACTGTACAGAGATAAAGCTCAACTAACCAATCAAAATGTAACATGATGATTTTGACGTCATAACTAACCTCCCTCTTAGTTACTAAAGCGCTTCCGTAAAATAAACAAGAACTCTTTTGGAGAACACTCTGATAACACTTGGGAACTCTGAGTTTTCTTACTGAGAAAGAGCTTTATACCAACATTTTGTCTGGTGTATATTTCTTTATGTCGACACTCAGCATTGTACAGCAGCAGTCACGCACATTTTAAGGCCTATTCTTGACACTACTACTACCACCTAAAGAGGGGTGCTGCTATCACTACCTTATTGGGAGCTACTACTACTACAACAACCACCTAAAGGAGGCTGCTGCTACTACTACTACCACCTAAAGGAGGCTGCTGCTACTACCTTAAAGGGGTATTCCAGGCAAAACCTTTTTTTTTTATATATATATCAACTGGCTCCGGAAGGTTAAACAGATTTGTATATTACTTCTGTTAAAAAAATCTTAATCCTTCCAATAGTTATCAGCTGCTGAAGTTTTCTGTCTAACTGCTCAATGATTATGTCGTGTCCCGGGAGCTGTGCATGATGGGAGAATATCCCCATAGCAACTGCATAGCTCCCGGGACGTGAGTCATCAGAGAGCAGTTGGACATAAAACAACAACTCAACTTTAGAAGCAAATAACTATTCGAAGGATTAAGATTTTTTTAATAGAAGTAATTTACAAATCTGTTTAACTTTCCGGAGCCAGTTGATAATATAAAAAAAAGTTTTGGCCTGGAATACCCCTTTAACGGGGCTGCTACTACTACCTTAACGGGGCTGCTGCTGCTGCCGCCTACTACCTAAAGGGAGGTTGCTACTACTATATGCGGGGGCTGTTACTACTATACAAGGGGCTGCAGCTATATACAGGGGCCTACTATGTACAGAGAGACTTAACTACAGGGAATAATCCCTACCTATAGGAGGGTGCTACTGCCTACAGGGTCTGTAGAGAGAGAGAGAGAGAGCAACAGCGCTCCATGGTGTAATAAATGAGAGACAAGACCTAAAAAATACAGGGGCTGTATGGCCGCTAACTTGAGGTAGTTGAATAATGACAAACACAACAATGGTGAGCATATAAAAGTGAGGTGTCCACAGCCCCCCCGCTGTATGGCCGCTAACTTGAGGTAGTTGAATAATGACAAACACAACAATGGTGAGCATATAAAAGTGAGGTGTCCACAGCCCCCCCGCTGTATGGCCGCTAACTTGAGGTAGTTGAATAATGACAAACACAACAATGGTGAGCATATAAAAGTGAGGTGTCCACAGCCCCCCGGCTCAAGACAATGGAGAGAAGGATGGCTTCAATAGCAAAGCCGGTTCCATGTGGCGCAGGATACAGACACCAACCGGTAATAAAAGCAAGGGTATTTTATTTTCCCAGAATTTAACGCGTTTCACTGCTACTCAGCTTCATCAGCCCTGCATATTACTACCTAAAGGGGGCTGCTACTACCTAAAGGTGCTACTATTAATGCCTAAAGGAAGCTACTAGTACGTAAAGGGGACTGCTACTACCACCTAAAGAGGGCTGCTGCTATTACTACCCGACTGGAAGAAATCATTATGATATTCTGGACCGGATGGGAAAGAAAAAGCAAAGTGAACGACTCCAATTAGAGAAGACGTCACCTGATGTAACTATGAAATCACTTATATGGTCTGTAGAACCTGTGTAGAGTTGATGTCTACCGCTATACGACATGTCTATGATAGGAAACTTTCTCCCAGAGATCAGTCAGTCTCCCGTTATTGTCAAGGTGATGCGTTTATTACATACATCGATGTATGGTTGATCCTTCCATGGCAAAAGAAGAAGCAGAAGTCACACAAATAACAGGTTGTGTGCTCTTTGTATACAGATAGCAAATACAATCTTATTGGCTAAGAGTCCACTGGTGGCCCATGAGGTATAGAAACTTTATTGCCAATCACAGTGTCTCTTTACCATATATTCCCTTATATAGCTAAGCTTCCTTATTTCCAGCCTTAAGCAGTTTCATAGCACTAGCTTGAATAATATGAGTATTTGTCAAAAACCAAACAGAAAAACAAGTCACATGAACCCAGAAGCCATTTTGGAAGAGTCTCCTCTATTTTAGATGCAGTAGTCACACATATTAGTTTAGTGTGGCATTAGCGGTGAGTCCTGGCTGCTGTTGGTCAGGCGTCCAATTGTGACTAGATCAATCATTATTAAATGTTAAAGGGGTTATCCAGCAGGAAAGTTTTTATTTTTCATTTTTCTTTGCCCATTGTGTAGGATATAGAAAAAAACCCACCTTTACTCACCTCCAGCGCTTCTGTGGTGCCTCCTGTGTACTGCTCCAGTCCCCCGATACCATAGCCTTTTTAAGCTGCAGTGTGACTGTCGGGCTGGGAAAGCACCTGGGTCCAATGTGTCATACTCCCGCTCGACGAATAACTCGCTAAGGCGGGACATCACTGCAGCCAGCAATTAGCTGAGCGGCAGTACAACTCATAGGGCCCGGGTGCTTCCTGGGCCCTACAGTCACACTCCAGCTCTAAGACAATGTTATTGGGGGACCGGATTAGGACACTGGAGGCACCACTAGAGTGCTGGAGGTGAGTAACTGTTTTTGTAATATTCCACACAATGGGCATAGTTTAGAAAAAAAGTTTCCCTACCAGATAACCCCTTTAACCCTCTATATTTTGTATAACTTAGCGCATGCTTAGAAAATACATTATGCATAACCATACCATATGTAAGACATACTTTTGCATCCAACAAATCTTATGTTAGGTCAGCCACCTGACTAATCCAGAGTAGCCGCTGGAGATGCTGTAGTGGGCCACCACATAAAGGCTCCCTATGATAAATTCTCCAGCACCTAAAGGGGTTATCCAGGAAAAAACTTGAGATATATATATATATATATATATATATATATATATATATATATATATATATCTCAACTGGCTCCAGAAAGGTAAACAGATTTGCAAATTACTTCTATTAACCCCTTAAGGATGCAGGGTTTTTCTGTTTTTGTACTTTAGTTTTTTCCTCTTTACCTTTTAAAAATCATAACCCTTTCAATTTTGCACCTATAAATCCATAAGATGGCTTATTTTTTGCGCCACAAATTCTACTATGTATTGACATCAGTCATTTTACTCAAAAATCTATGGCAAAACTGTAAAAAAAAATCATTGTATGACAAAATTGAAGAAAAAACAACTATTTTGTAAATTTTGGGGGCTTCTGTTTCTACGCAGTAAATTTTTTGGTAAAAATGACACTTTCATCCAGATTTATCAAACTGTGTGAGAGAAAAACTGAAGGGATTTTCCCACAACAACCAATCACAGCTCAGCTAACAAGCTCTGGTGAAGTGAAAGCTGAGCTGTGATTGGTTGTTGTGGGAAAATCCCTTCAGTTTCTATCTCGCACAGTTTAATAAATCTGGGCCTTTATCTTTATTCTGTAGGTCCATACGATTAAAATGATATCCTACTTATATAGGTGATTTTGTCGTACTTTTGGAAAAAATCATAACTACATGCACGAAAATAAATACATAAAAAATTGTCCTTTTCTGACCTATAACTTTTTTATTTTTCTGCGTGATCTGAAGTTTTACTCGGTACCATTTTTGTTTTGATTAGACTTTTTGATTGCTTTTTATTCCTTTTTTTATGGTATAAAAAGTGACCAAAAATACGCTATTTTGGACTTTGGAATTTTTATTACACCATTCACCGTGCGGTTTAATTAATTATACATTTTTATAGTTCGGACATTTACGCACGCGGCGATACCACATATGTTTATTTTTATTATGTTTATATATTTTTTATATGGAATTTGGGAAAAGGGGGGTGATTTAAACTTTTAATAAAAAAGGGGTTAATGTGTGTGTTTTTAAACTTTTTTTAAAACTTTTTTTTTTTTTTTTTTACACTTTCAGTCCCCTTAGGGGACTTTTAGGAGGAATCATTTGATTCCTCATACAGATCAATGTGGTTCCATAGAACCACATTGATCTGTGTGCTCTGCGCTCTATTGATAAAGCCTGGCCCTGCACAGGAGAGGTAAGCCCTCAGACCAC
The DNA here is from genome assembly GCF_029499605.1 of Hyla sarda. Lineage (NCBI taxonomy): Eukaryota > Metazoa > Chordata > Amphibia > Anura > Hylidae > Hyla > Hyla sarda. Next base: position 202,998,311 of record NC_079195.1, read on the forward strand.
CTCAGCAGTGGATCGCCCCCCCCCCCCCCCCCCCGCGATAGCGCTGCGTGGGGGGCGATCTGGGTGCAATAACCTACACACAGCCTTTGTACTGTGTGTAGGTGGTGTGTATAGTAATGTTTTTACCTAATATTATCAGGTTTTCAAGACCCCAAAAAATGCTTTTGATCAAAGCCACTGAGGGTCGGATTGGGGTGGCGCGAGGTACGCGATGCCCCGCCGCCATGCCCACCCCCTGTATGTCAGCGCTGGGACCGCTGTATGATTGACACACAGGTCCCAGCGCATGCGCCCTTCATCTCATCTAATGTGCGCTCCCCCAGCAAGCGCTCGCTCCCGCCCTCTTCGTCCTCAGTGCGCCTGCTTGGGTGCGCATCTCCACCAGAGAGAAGAAAGAAGATAACGGGCACAAGTATAATAACCAGCTAAAAAAGGTGAGTTGAAGGGCGCATGCGCTGGGATCTGTGTGTCAATCACACAGCGATCCCAGCACTGACATACAGGGGGTGGGCGTGGCGGCGGGGCATTGCCTACCTTGCGCCATGCCTATACGACTGTCAGTGGCTTTGATCAACAGCATTTTTTGGGGTCATGAAAGCCTGCAAATATTAGGTAAAAACATTGCTATACACACCACCTGCACATAGTACAAAGGCTGTGTGCAGGTTATTGCACCCAGATTTCATGACAGTTTCGCTTTAAGATTTTTTAATAGAAGTAATTTAGAAATCTGTTTAACTTTCTGGAGCCAGTTGATAGATAGATAGATATATATATATATATATATATATACATATATCTATCTAAAAAAATGTTTTTTCCTGGAATACCCCTATAAGGGAAATAATTTAGACAAACAATTATTTTCTTTAATTTGTCATGTTGCAATCATAAGCCACAAGTATTCCAGTTTCATCTGAATTTATTATGTAGTCAGATCAGTTTACAACAAGGCAAGCTATGGGACACAATTTAACACCTTAACCCCTTAAGGACCGAGCGTTTTTCCACTTTTGTTTCTTCCTCCTTACCTTTTAAAAATCATAACCCTTTCAATTTTGCACCTACAGACCCATGCGATGGCTTCTTTTAGCACCACCAATTCTACTTTGTAAAGACATCAGTCATATTACCCAAAATCTACGGCAGAACAAAAAAAAAAAAAACATTTGTGGGACAAAATTGAAAAAAAAAATGCCATTTTGTAAATGTTGGGGACTTTGATTTCTACGTAGTACATTTTTCGGTAAAAATGACACCTTCTCTTTATTCTGTAGGTCCATACGATTAAAATGATACCCTACTTATATAGGTTTGATTTTGTTTTACTTCTGGTAAAAATCATAACTACATGCATGTAAATTAATATGTTTAAAATTGTCATCTTCTGACCCCTACAACTTTTTTATTTTTCCGCATACGGGGCGGTATGAGGGCTCATTTATTGCGCCATGATCTGAAATTTTAAGTAGGGGGCTGGTTGGTGTGTTCGGGTATTCTCGGTGCCAGCAACAGCGTAAGCCCAGTTCAATTTCCCACTATTTTCACAGGGTCAGGTCTCGTTTGCCTCATCAGTCGCAAGTGGTTCCACTCCGAGTCTAGGTCTTGTCGGTCACAGGTCAGTAATTTCACCTCAGGCTAGGTCCCGTAGGTTTTTTCTGGTACTTATGTTTATCTCATCTTCCCACCGGCACCCGTCTTGGCCCGGACAGGTCTGGCTAATATGTCCAATCCATCTGATATCGAGGAGGCGCTTTCGGTCCCGGATACCCCAGCTAGGGCTTCCGACCGGGGAAGCCTACCATCATATCGGTCTTGGACCATTCCCAAGTTGATGGAGGAGCTGAGGAGGAAAGGAATTCCCTTCCCAGTGTCAGCCAGAAAATGGGAGCTGTATAGTCTCTTGAACCCTGATGCTTTCCCAGGGGGCAGTCAGGACGTACCTTCCTTGCGGACCATGAACACTTCTCTAACCCAACTGCATTCCATGATGAACACTATGATGACCTCCATGACTTCGTTCGGCTCCAGATTGGATGCAGTAGAACGTGACAGGGTCACTACAACCCCTGCCACCCCCGCTCCTCCCAGGCCGCCTACAGTACAGGCGGTCAACTCAGGTACGCAGCTACGTCCCCCCAATATCACACCAGCACACTTCATCCCTGCTGCCATAAAAAAGGACATCTTGGAGGGGAAAGATGTGAACTTAGTCTCATTGAGATCGTTCGTCGCAATCAACAATGAGGCCAAGACCGTGGCTTGTGGCTACTCTCGGTGGTGTTCAAAAGTAAAGATGCACAACTCAACAGGAAGTTGAGCATCGTGGAGTTCATCATAGCCTTTGGTTTATACAGGGATGTGGTGTGCTCGGCAAAGCCTGAGCGCAGGGAGGAGCTTGATTCATTCCTGCACAAAATTTCACAGTTGGCATATAAATATGGGGGCACAACGTTCTATTACTATCATAAGTCCTTCGCTGCAAAAGCGGCAGCAGCTCACGCCCAGTTCAATTACGTCACGAATTGGGCAGCAGTGGACACTGAATTGTTTTGCGACCACTTCGCTGGCCTAAAAAGCCAGTCCTGCAGCATTTGCAATGCCAATACGCACACATCGGCCTGGTGCTCTCAGTTAAACGAGCAGAGTGAGGATAGCACTAGCAAAGCCCCTGCCGTTGTCTGTGCTTCAATGCAGAAATCTTCTTCCGCGGTAGACAGATTGGGCCGTCCAGTGAGATACCTGGGTAAGACACAGATTTGCAACAACTTCAACTTAGCATCCTGCACGTACAGTAACTGTCGTCTGCTCCACGTGTGTTTCAATTGTTATAGGGCTCATCCCAGCACGATTTGTACGCTGAGGGGCAATCAGGCATGACTAGTCGGGGTGCAGGTTCAGGCCCTCGCTCAGGTTCTGGCTGGTCATCCTGATCCCATATGGGTCAATTGGCTGGTGACGGGCTTCTGTAGCGGGTTTCACACGGGCCTGGTAGCAGTACCTCAGTTCACTGTCGAGTGCAGGAACCTCATGTCAGCATGCAGGGAGCCAGAGATCGTCTCTTCCCTGCTACAGGTAGATATGGAGAAGGGCTTTGTCATAGGCCCTTTTTCCTGCTCTCCCTATGAGGTCTGGAGAGTCAGCCCACTGGGCTTAGCCAAGGGCAAGTTCAGTAATAAAAGAAGATTGATTTACGACCTCTCTGCGCCTTATTCCACGTCAGTCCCCAGTATAAACTCGCTAACCCCATCAGATGAATTCTCCATGAGGTATGCCTCCATAGACCAGGCCATCCAGGTAATCGTACAGTTGGGGAGGGGCACCTGGCTCTCTAAGGCAGACATCACAGACACCTTCAAGTTGTTGCCGATCCGGGAAGACCTCTGGAAGTGGTACGGGGTAAAATGGCTGGAGCAATACTACTTTGCAGTGAGGTTGACGTTTGGGGCCAAAAGTAGCCCATGGTTATTTAACCAGCTTGCCATAGTACTACACTGGGTCTTACAGAATGTGGCAAATTGTGAGTTCACAATTCACTATTTAGATGACTTTCTCCTGTTGGAACATCCGGCTTCCAGCCAAACCAACCTCGAGTCATTACGGAGTCTATTCCTCGAGTTAGGGGTCCCGGTGTCCACTCACAAAACAGAGGGTCCCACTAAGCGACTCACGTTCTTGGGCATCACTCTGGATTCAGCCAGTATGCCGGCCAGTTTGCCTCAAGAGAAACTGGCGAGGATACAACAGACGATACACAAGTTTTCAAAGTGCCGCTCAGTTACTAGAGTTGAACTGCAGAGTTTGTTAGGCATGTTGGCTTTCGCGGATTGTCCCTCAGGGTCGGTCATTTATTACCAGGCTGTTAGCGCTGCTACCATCGGTGTCAGGGCAGCAGGACTCAGTTCGCATGGATGAGGAGGCTATGGCAGACCTAGCAATGTGGGACTTGTTCCTGTCGGGATGGAACGGAATCTCGCTTTTCGTTCCATCGGTGTCAGATCAGTCTCCGTTGGTAGTAACCGACTCCTCGGCTGTGGGCTTTGCAGAGTTGCATGGTTGCCGTTGGTTGGCCAGCGCATGGCCTTCGGAGGTGTTGGGTATCCCCGGGTTCAACAGGACCTCAGCCCTGTTCGAAATCTACCCAGTGGTAGCTGCTGCTTTCATCTGGGGTGACACCTGGGCACATAACACTGTCAGATTCCTGTGTGACAACGCCTCTACAGTTGACATCCTAAACAAGGGGCTAGAACGCACATCATGACGTTTGTGAGACGCTTTACGTGGCTCTCACTTCTTCACAAATTTCACTTTGCGTTCCAACACATAGAGGGGTCAAAGAACTTGGCAGCAGATGCACTTTCCAGAGCTAAATTTAACGTGTTCTTTCAGGTGTGTCCAGACGCAGACGCAGCGGGCGTCCCGGCCCCCTCCTTCAGGGATCTAGTCATGGACTAAATGCCTATTCAGAAGTGGCTAACTCTTTGATCAGGCGATCACTGGCTCCTAGCACCATTCAAGCCTACGACTCAGCCATCACCTTGTTCATTTCTTTCATGGACAACGTAGGTTTGCCCCCTGTCATCTCCGTTCACAATGCTCTGGCCTTTGTTGGTTTTTGCCACTCTTCACTACACTTATCATCTAACACTATCAAACTTCACCTCTCCGGGTTGCAACACTACCATTCTCTTTCTCACCCTGAAGCACTTTCTCTGCACTCTTCGCATGCAGTTAAGGCAGCACTCAAAGGCGTACAGATGCTGGCGGCACTCAGGCCTCCTTCACGTCTGCCAGTCACGGGTGACCTATTTCGCGGCATGTCTTCTCTCCGGGACACGTATCCCTTCGGTTATCAGGTCAGCACAGTGATTAAAGCAGCTATCTGGCATTCTATGGGTTTCTTAGGCCAGGGGAATTCACCCGTTCTCACAACAGGTCACCGGGTCTGTCTCTGGGTCAGCTGTCACCTTTTAGTTATGGTTTCACACTCACGTTGCTATCCACTAAAACCAACAGGCACGGTGAGGTCGTCAAATACTTTCCAACGGCCCACCAGTGGTGTCCGGTGACAGTCTTGGCACAACTCATTTCCATGTTACATAGTTACATAGTTAATACGGTCGAAAAAAGACATATGTCCATCAAGTTCAACCAGGGAATTAAGGGGTAGGGGTGTGGCGCGATATTGGGGAAGGGATGAGATTTTATATTTCTTCATAAGCATTAATCTTATTTTGTTCCTGGAATGTATCTAATCCTGTTTTAAAGCTGTTAATTGTTCCTGCTGTGACCAGTTCCTGAGGTAGACTGTTCCATAAGTTCACAGTTCTCATGGTAAAGAAGGCGTGTCGCCCCTTGAGACTAAACTTTTTCTTCTCCAGACGGAGGGAGTGCCCCCTCGTCCTTTGGGGGGGTTTAACCTGGAACAGTTTTTCTCCATATTTTTTGTATGGGCCATTAATATACTTATATACGTTTATCATATCCCCCCTTAAACGTCTCTTCTCAAGACTAAACAATTGTAACTCCTTTAATCGCTCCTCATAGCTAAGATGTTCCATTCCCCATATTAGTTTAGTCGCGCGTCTCTACACCCTTTCCAACTCCGCAGTGTCCCTTTTATGGACAGGTGCCCAAAACTGAACAGCATATTCCAGGTAAGGCCGTACCAATGATTTATAAAGGGGGAGTATTATGTCCCTGTCCCTTGAGTCCATGCCTCTTTTGATACATGACAATATCCTGCCGGCTTCGGAAGCAGCAGCCTGACATTGCATGCTATTCTGTAGTCTGTGATCTACAAGTACACCCAGATCCTTCTCTACCAGTGACTCTGCCAGTTTAATCCCCCCTAAGACATACGATGCATGCAGGTTATTAGTACCCAGATGCATAACTTTACATTTATCCACATTGAACCTCATTTGCCAAGTGGATGCCCAGACACTTAGTCTATCCAAGTCATCTTGTAACTTATGCACATCCTCTATAGACTGTACTGTGCTACAAAGCTTGGTGTCATCTGCAAAGATAGAAACAGAGCTGTTAATACCATCCTCTATATCATTGATAAATAAATTAAACAGCAGCGGGCCCAGTACTGAACCTTGGGGTACACCACTAATAACCGGGGACCAATCAGAGTACGAATCATTGACCACCACTCTCTGGGTACGATCCATGAGCCAGTGTTCAATCCAGTTACAAACTAAAATTTCCAAACCCAAAGACCTTAACTTACCTGTCAGACGTCTATGAGGGACAGTATCAAACGCTTTAGCAAAATCCAGAAACACTATATCCACAGCCATTCCTCTGTCAAGGCTTCTACTCACCTCTTCATAAAAGCAAATTAGATTGGTTTGACAACTTCTATCCTTAGTAAACCCATGCTGGCTATCACTTATAATACAATTATCCCCTATGTATTCCTGTATGTAATCCCTTATAAGTCCTTCAAACAATTTACCCACAATGCACGTTAAACTTACCGGTCTATAGTTTCCTGGGGAAGACCTAGAGCCCTTTTTGAAGATTGGCACCACATTCGCCTTGCGCCAGTCCCTTGGCACAATACCAGACACCAGAGAATCTCTAAATATCATGAACAGGGGTACAGATATTACTGAACTTACCTCTCTAAGAACTCTTGGGTGTAGTCCATCCGGTCCTGGGGATTTGCTTACATTTATATCACTTAACTTACCTTGTACCATGTCTACATTAAGCCAGTTCAGTACATTATATGATGTGTTACCAGCACTGACCTGGCCAATGTCAGCTCCTTCTTCCATAGTGTATACAGAACTAAAGAACCCATTCAGTAGCTCCGCCTTCTCTTGATCGCCTGTGACAACCTCCCCATTATCATTATTAAGGGGTCCTACATGCTCTGTCCTTGGTTTTTTTGCATTTATATGTCTAAAAAAATATTTAGAATTAGTTTTGCTTTCTTTGGCCACCTGTCTCTCATTTTGAATTTTTGCTGTTTTTATTACATTTTTACAGATTTTATTAAGCTCCTTGTACTGTTTAAATGTTATAGCTGACCCATCCGATTTGTATTTTTTGAAGGCTATTTTTTTGTTGTTTATTGCTCTTTTAACATCATGTGTCAGCCATGTAGGATTTAGTTTTAATCGTTTATATTTGTTCCCCTTTGGTATATATTTAGCTGTATAGTTATTTAGAGTTGATTTAAAGATGTCCCATTTACCTTCTGTATCAGTATTTGAGAACACCTCCCCCCAGTCTATGTCCTGTAGTGCAGCCCTCAGCCCAGGGAAATTTGCCTTTTTAAAGTTATATGTTTTTGCCTTCCCCGCCTGTCTTTGTTTTCTACATTTTAAGTCAAAAGTAACTATATTGTGGTCGCTATTCCCAAGGTTTTCCCGCACGGTTACATTACCAACCAGCTCTGCGTTGTTGGAAATGATCAGATCCAACAAGGCATCACTTCTTGTTGGGTCCTCCACAAACTGGCCCATAAAATTATCCTGCAATAAATTTAGGAATTGTCGCCCCTTTGTAGTTTTAGCCAACCCCGGACCCCAATCTATATCTGGATAGTTAAAATCTCCCATTATTACCACTGTACCTGCCCGGGCGGCCCTCTCTATTTGTTTATGAAGCCGAACTTCTATCTCTTCAGTGATATTAGGGGGTCTGTAGATTACACCAAATACTATTTTTTCAGTATTTCCCTCCTTTTGTAATTCTACCCACAGTGATTCCACCTCCTCAGAATCATCACACACTATGGCATCGTTCACATTGACTTTCATACCACTTCTTACATACAGACAGACTCCACCACCTTTTCTGTTCATTCTATCCTTGCGAAACAATGTAAACCCCTGCAGATTGACAGCCCAGTCATGTGAGGAGTCCAGCCATGTCTCAGTGACCCCAACTATATCAATATGTTCCTCCAGTATCAAGGCCTCAAGCTCCCCCATTTTATTTGCTAGGCTTCTGGCATTTGTGAACATACACTTTACATTTCCATCCTTTATGTTATTGGGGTTAATGGGATTCAAGGGTGTAAGTTTTATTTTCCTATGAAGCTTATTCCTATTAACTATTCTAACCCCTCCCTCCGCTCCACCCCCAGGTACATTTATAATTCCCACCTCTCTATCTACACTATCTTCCCCCTCTTTGCTGTAGGTTCCCTCCCCCCAAGTCCCTAGTTTAAACACTCCTCCACCCTTCTAGCCATCTTCTCCCCAAGCAAAGCTGCACCCTCCCCATTGAGGTGCAGCCCGTCCCTACGGTAGAGCCGGTAACCGACAGCGAAGTCAGCCCAGTTCTCCATGAACCCAAACCCTTCCTTCCTACACCAGCTTCTGAGCCACTTGTTTACCTCCCTGATCTCCCGCTGCCTCTCTGGTGCGGCTCGTGGTACTGGTAGTATTTCAGAAAAGACTACCTTGGAGGTCCTTGCCTTAACCCCTTAAGGACTCAGGGTTTTTCCGTTTTTGCACTTTCGTTTTTTCCTCCTTACCTTTTAAAAATCATAACCCTTTCAATTTTCCACCTAAAAATCCATATTATGGCTTATTTTTTGCGTCGCCAATTCTACTTTGCAGTGACATTAGTCATTTTACCCAAAAATGCACGGCGAAACGGAAAAAAAAATCATTGTGCGACAAAATCAAAAAAAAAACGCCATTTTGTAACTTTTGGGGGCTTTCGTTTCTACGCAGTGCATATTTCGGTAAAAATTACACCTTATCTTTATTCTGTAGGTCCATACGGTTAAAATGATACCCTACTTATATAGGTTTGATTTTGTTGCACTTCTGGAAAAAATCATAACTACATGCAGGAAAATTTATACGTTTAAAAATGTCATCTTCCGACCCCTATAACTTTTTTATTTTTCCACGTATGGGGTGGTATGAGGACTCATTTTTTGCGCCGTGATCTGAAGTTTTTATCGGTATGATTTTTGTTTTGATCGGACTTTTTGATCACTTTTTATTCATTTTTTAATGATATAAAAAGTGACCAAAATACGCTTTTTTGGACTTTGGAATTTTTTTGCGCGTACGCCATTGACCGTACGGCTTAATTAATGATATATTTTTATAGTTCGGACATTTATGCACGCGGCGATACCACATGTGTTTATTTTTTATTTTTTTTACACTGTTTTATTTTTTTTATGGGAAAAGGGGGGTGATTCAAACTTTTATTAGGGAAGGGGTTAAATGACCTTTATTAACACTTTTTTTTTACATTTTTTTTGCAGTGTTATAGGTCCCATAGGGACCTATAACACTGCACACACTGATCTCTAATGCTGATCACTGGCGTGCATTAACACGCCTGTGATCAGTGTTATCGGCGCTTGACTGCTCCTGCCTGGATCTCAGGCACGGAGCAGTCATTCGTCGATCGGACACCGGGGAGGCAGGTAAGGGCCCTCCCGGTGTCCGATCAGCTGTTCGGGACGCCGCGATTTCACCGCGGCGGTCCCGAACAGCCCGACTGAGCAGCCGGGTCACTTTCACTTTCACTTTAGAAGCGGCGGTCAGCTTTGACCGCCGCTTCTAAAGGGTTAATACCGCACATCGCCGCGATCGGCGATGTGTGGTATTAGCCGCCGGTCCCGGCCGTTGATTAGCGCCGGGACCGACGCGATATGATGCGGGATCGCGGCGCGATCTCGCTTCATATCGCGGGAGCCGGCGCAGGACGTAAATATACGTCCTGCGTCGTTAAGGGGTTAAGCTTGCGGCCTAAGTCCCTGAAATCATTTTTAAGGACACTCCACCTACCTCTTACTTTGTCATTGGTGCCAATATGTACCATGACTGCTGGGTCCTCTCCAGCCCCGCCCAACAACCTGTCAACCCGATCCGCGATGTGCCGAACTCGTGCGCCAGGCAGACAACACACTGTTCGGCGATCCCGGTCTTTGTGACAGATTGCCCTGTCTGTCCCCCTAATAATTGAGTCCCCCACCACTAGTACCTGTCTGGCCTGCCCTGTACTCCTCCCTCCCTCCTTACTGGAGCAGACACCCCCCTGGCGGTCAGAGGTGGTATCCTGCTGCAGTTCTCCTAGCTCTGTAATGGCATCCCCCTCATCTGCCAAGCGGGCAAACTTGTTGGGGTGTGCCAGTTCAGGACTAGCCTCCCTGACACTTTTTCCCCTACCCCTCTTTCTAACTGTAACCCAGCTAACTGCCTGACTGTCCTGCAACTCCGTCCCACTGTCCTCCCCCACCTCTACTCCCGAGAGTGCCTGCTCAGTGAGCAGGAGACTCCTCTCCATGTTGTTAATGCTTCTCATTGTTGCCAGTCGCCCCTCTAGATGCAGGATCTGGGCTTCCAAACGGACAACTAGCACACATCTCGCACAACAATATGCACCCTCAAACTGTTGTTCAAGGATTGCATACATTGAACAGGATGTACATTGGACTGCATTTTCCAACATGGAGGCCATCTAGTAATGGGGATTTCACAAATGTATAGGAAAAAACAGACAGTCAAAATTACACTTAAAAATTTTTTGTAGACCTTGTGCGTTCAGAAATTAACACTCACAGCGATCTCAACCTCCTGCATTCAAACTCCAGTTTTTGAAACTCCTCTTTCACGCTCCCTCTTACACAGCAACACTCAGAAAGAGCAAGCTCTCAATAAGAGTCCCAAGCTAAGATTTATACACCTGTGCCCAATCTACTCCTCCTCCCCCTAGAGGTGGAACAGAGAAAAAAAAAAAAAAAAGGGTGTTTAAACTCTAACAGTTATCCCACTATGTGCAAAAGAGAAAAACTTACCCAAAATATGAATGTGGGCTATAGGCAGTCGCACCCACTCCACAGATTCACTCCGCACAACAGATAATCACAGTTTTTGAAACTGCTCTTTCACGCCCCCTCTTACACGGCAACACTCAGAAAGAGCAAGCTGTTGGTATGTTGGTAGGCAAATCTGCAGACACTCCGCTTCTGCCTCTAGGGTCATCCGCTCTCACGACTGCGCAATTCCTTAGCCATGTCCATACATTAGTAAAAGCGCTAGGCCATGATCTGCTACGCATCACGGGCCACTCATTCCGGATTGGGGCTGCGTCGGCAGCATCCAAACACGAAGTTCCTGCCCACATCATCAAAAAGTTGGGCCGATGGAATTCAAGTTGTTTTGAACCCACCCCCCCCCATCAAGCTCATCTCTTTTCACATTCAATACAGGGCATGCCCTCTATAGGCATTCCCTCCGTACGCGGTTTTGGGCACACATCAACCGTATTTTGTTTGTTATCTCTATTTATTTTAGGTGCTTATTGACAACTCCAGGTATCCAGAAATGTAAGTATGAATAATTTGTGATGTTGATGTTTGGTTAGGTCACAGGTCAAATCGACTCTTCGAGCAATGACCACAAATATATATATATATACACACACACACACTAGCTGAATACCTGGCGTTGCCCGGTTTTTCCTTCCTAATCCTTGTTGGGGAGGAAAATCAACAAAGGAGGAAGCTTTTGACTTCATATCCCATCCCCATATGTTGTTGTCATATCCTAACCCCATATCCCGTCCTCATACCATGACCTCCTATCCCGTCTTCCTATCCCGTCCTCCTATCTCGACCTCCTATCCCGACCCCCTATCCCGTTCTCCTATCTCGGCCTCCTATCCCATCCTCCTATCTCGACCTCGTATCCCGTCGTCCTATCCCGTCCTCCTATCCCGACCTCCTATACCATCCTTTTATCTCGTCCTCCTATCTCTACCTCCTATCCCGACCTCCTATCTCGACCTCCTATCCCGATCATCCCGTCCTCCTATCTTGACCTCCTATCTCTTCCTTCTATCCCGACCTCATATCCTGACCCGTAATATGTGTACCAGGTATTGAAATATCTCCAGCCGTACTGAAGTTATGTGGGAACATACATTTCCCATTGATTTGCATGGGACTGTAAACAAAAACCCCGACACTCACAAATGGGGGTAGTTAAGGGTTACATTAACTATCCTATATTTTAAGTGGACATATAAGTAACATGTGACCAAGCATTATTGAAATATCTCCAGCCATTTGGAAGTTATGCAGTAACATATATTTCCCATTGACTTGTATGGGACTTTAACCCCTTAAGGACCGGGGGTTTTTCCGTTTTTGCATTTTCATTTTTTGCTCCTTGCCTTTATAAAATCATAACTCTTTCAATTTTGCACCTAAAAATCCATATGATGGCTTATTTTTTGCGCCACCAATTCTACTTTGTAATGACGTCAGTCATTTTGCCCCAAAATCTACGGTGAAATGGAAAAAAAAATCATTGTACGACAAAATTGAAAAAAAAAACGCCGTTTTGTAACTTTTGGGGGCTTCCGTTTCTACGTAGTAAATTTTTCGGTAAAAATGACACCTTATCTTTGTTCTGTAGGTCCATACGATTAAAATGATACCCTACTTATATAGGTTTGATTTTGTGGGACTTCTGGAAAAAATCATAACTACATGCAGGAAAATTAATACGTTTAAAATTATCTTCTGACCCCTATAACTTTTTATTTTTCCGTGTATGGGGCGGTATGAGGGCTCATTTTTGCGCCGTGATCTGAAGTTTTTAACGGTACCATTTTTGCATTGATAGGACTTATTGATCGCTTTTTATTCATTTTTAAATGATATAAAAAGTGACCAAAAATGCACTATTTTGGACTTTGGAATTTTTTTGCGCGCACGCCCGCCATTGACCGAGCGGTTTAATTAATTATATATTTTTATAATTCGGACATTTCCGCACGCGGTGATACCATATATGTTTATTTTTATTTACACTGTGTTTTTTTTTTATTGGAAAAGGGGGGTGATTCAAACTTTTAATAGGGGAGGAATTAAATGATCTTTATTCACTTTTTTTTTCCCTTTTTTTTTGCAGTGTTATAGCTTCCATAGGGACCTATAACACTGCACACACTGATCATTGTTATCCCATAGGGACCTATAACACTGCACACACTGATCTCTTATACTGATCATTGTTATCCCATAGGGACCTATAACACTGCACACACTGATCTTCATCATTGATCACTGGTTTCTCATAAGAAACCAGTGATCAACGATTCTGCCGCATGACTGCTCATGCCTGGATCTCAGGCACTGAGCAGTCATTCGGCGATCGGACAGCGAGGAGGCAGGTAGGGGCCCTCCCGCTGTCCTGTCAGCTGTTCGGGATGCCGCGATTAGCCGCAGCTATCCCGAACAGCCCGACTGAGCTAGCCGGCCACTTTCGGTTTTGCTTTTAGCCGCGCGGCTCAGCTCTGAGCGCGCGCCTAAAGGGTTAATAGCGCGCGGCGCCGCGATCGGCGCTGCGCGCTATTAGAGGCGGGTCCCGGCTTCACTATGACGGCGGGCCCGCCGTGATATGACGCGGGGTTACTGTGTAACCCCGCGTTATATCAGGAGAGCAGGACCAAGGGCGTACCTGTACGCCCTTGGTCCTTAAGGGGTTAAACATAAACCCCGCCCCTGGCAAATGGGGGTGAGTAAGGGTGAAATCACCTATCATATGTTTGTTGTTGACATATAAATAACATGTGTGCCAAGTTTCATGTTAATATCTTTAGCCGTTTGGAAGTTTTTGTGGAACATACATACATACACACACACCCGTTGAGTTTTATATATACAGTGACCCCCCCGACATGCGATGGCCCCGACATATGATCAAATCGACATACGATGGCTTCTCAGAGGCCATCGCATGTCGATGTCAGCATAGACATAAAAAAGCATTGTATGTTGGGGCCATCGCATTAAGTGCTATCCGGCAGCACAAAATGCTTAAGCTGCTGCCGGATAGCAGCTTAATGTTCCCCGTGTGGTGCGGTAAGTATTACGTACCCCTCCACGATGCTCCGGGGTGCCCTCCGGGTCCAGCACTGGTCCTCCGGTGTCTTCTCGGCCCTCTCCGGTGACGTCAATACGCTGCTGCGCACGTCATCCAATAGGAATGGCGTACGCAGCGGCGTAATGACGTCGCTACGCAGGCCCAGTAAGGCCTTGCGGAAGACAGCAGAGGACCGGAGAAGACAGCAGAGGAACGGAGAAGACAGCGGAGGACCGGAGAAGACCAGGAGAGCCCAGCAGAGGACCGGAGATGACCAGGAGAGCCCAGCGGAGGCCCGGGGTCACCATCGCGAGTGGCGGGGACAGGTGAGTACAGCTTCCTATACTTTACATTGCACGAATCCCTCAACATACGATGGATTCGACAAACGATGGCTCGTTTGGAACAAATTACCATCGTATGTTGAGGGACCTCTGTATAGACTAGCTGAGTACCCGGCGTTGCCCAGTTTTTCCTTCCTAATCCTTGTTGGGGAGAAAAATAAACAAAAGGAGGAAGCTTTTGACTTCATATATCGTCCTCACATACTGTTGTTATATCCCAACCTCCTATCCCGACCTCCTATCCTGTCATCATATCTCAACCTCATATCCTGTCCTCACTTCTCGACCTCCTATCCCGACCTCCTATCACGTCCTCCTATCCCGACCATCTAACCCAACCTCCTATCCCCACCTCCTATCTCGACGTTGCCCGGTTTTTCCTTCCTAATCCTTGGTGGGGAGGAAAATAAAGAAAGGAGGAAGCTTTTGACTTCATATGCCATCCTCATATATTGTTGTCATATCACGACCTCCTATCCCGTCCTCCTATCTCGACCTCCTTTCCCCTCCTCCTATCTCTACCTAGTTTCCCGTCCTCCTATCCCATCACGACCTCCTATACCGACCCGTAATATGTGTACCAGTTATTGAAATGTCTCCAGCTGTACTGAAGTTATGTGAGAACATACATTTCCCATTGATTTGCATCTGACTTTAAACAAAAACCCTGACCCTCACAAATGGGGGTAGTTAAGGGTTAAATTAACTATACTATATTTTAAGTGGACATATAAGTAACATGTGACCAAGTATTATCGAAATATCTCAAGCCGTTTGGAAATTATGCAGTAACATATATTTCCCATAGACTTGTATGGGACTTTAAACATAAACCCCGCCCCTGGCAAATGGGGGTGAATAAGGGTTAAATCACCTATCCTATGTTTGTTGTTGACATATAAGTAACATGTGGCCAAGTTTCATGTTAATATCTTTAGCCGTTTGGACGTGATGCTGGAACATATACACACACATACATATACACACACACACACACACACACGTTGAGTTTTTTATATTATATATATATATATATATATATATATATATATATATATATATATATATATATATAGATATAATTTATTCCGCCGGCACATTAATAAAGATATGACCCCCGCCAGCGCATTATATATATATATATATATATATATATATATATATACACACCCCACAGCGCATAATCATAATATGCCACTGCAGCGCTATATGTGAAAAGTATATCTATCAGCAGCGCATAGTGCGAGCAGTCGGCCGGCCCGATGCTGCTGATAGAAATACTTTTCATACATAGCGCTGCGGCATATGTATATAGAAGCACTGGGGGGGTCAGGTAACGCCATATGTCTGCCCCCCACAGCACTTCTATATACATATACCCCTGCAGCGCTATGCATGAAAAGTATTTCTATCAGCATCATCGGGCCGGCTGCTGGCACTATGCGCTGCTGATAGATATACTTTTCACATATAGCACAGCGGTGGCATATTATGACAAATGTGCTGCGGGTGTATATGTGTGTGTGTGTGTATATTGCGCTGACCCCCCGCAGCACTATATATCTTGCCCCCGAAAACGCTTTTAACATTAATATGGCCCCTGCTGCCACTCACAATGTTCATTTAAAAAAACCCTCTGAGAGCCCTGATTGGCTCCTCAGTACCGGTCATTCAAGGCTCCCCGCGAGGGATTTAAAAATGAAAGTTAAAACACACGATACATCACAGGGTTGCGGACCATGCCGCCCGCTCCCCTGCTTAATAACTTCCGATCGCATCGGGTCTCAGAAGTGAAACCCGATGTGATCAATCCCTCAGCCCCTGTACTACAACCCCCGTCATGGAACAAACTCTGTTCCATGATGGGGGTAGTAGTACAAACACTAATGTAGCCTCCCCAGCTGTCTGCACACTCCCGCAGCTGGGAATTACTACTCCCATCATGGAAACAAGTCTGTTCCATGATGGGAGTAGTAGTAGTCCCTCAGCACTGCAGGAGACTGCTAATGTCACCTCTTCTGAGCTCAGAAGTAATAACGGATATTATAAACCAGATACAAACGGATGACATAAAGACTCATCCGTTTGAAATAGACTTCAGTGTTAAAAATAATGGCCGTTAATTTACCCGTTTCTTGTGACGGAAGAAAAATTAGTGCATGCGCCGTTAATTCTTCCCTCACAACTAACGTCCGTTGTTCATGACGGGCTATAACGGGTCATAACGGATAATCAAAAAATCCCATAGACTCGAATGGGATTGTTTAACGAACTTTTAACATCCGTTATTAAGGCTTTTCTAACAGATGTTTATAACTGATCTTTTAACGGAGCATCTTTATAGTGTTAAAGGGGCCTTATTGTTTTGTTTTCTACCTTGATATTTCTCTGTATTTTCTGCTCAGTCTCAGTCAGATTCACAGACTGGGAAGGGGCGTTCCCCAGCAGGCGTGACATCATTTGAAGCCATACAGGGGAGAACTTCCTCCCTCGCTCTGTTACATACAGCCCAGAGCAGTTCAGTGTGTGAGATGAGCTATGATTTGATAAGGCTGCCCTCAGCACTCAGGACTGCATTTCGGACTTCTGCCAGGCCAGCAGGAGTCCAAAGTCTGTGCAAGCGATGGGGGTGAAATATGCTCTGAACAAGTAGGAGACAACTAGTGGCAGCTTTAAACAAAAATAAAACATAGAAAACTTCATTTTTTTTAAACAAAGTATATGAGAAAGATTTTTTATTTACCAAAAGGAGTGCAATTGCCAGTGATAGGCTGAGCACAGTATCATGTAAGGAGCCTGGGCAGCAGGGAGAAGGCGGGCCCAGGCTCCTTACATGACAGTGCACTCAGCCTATCACCCGTTGAGGTGGGACATCGCTGCGGCCGGAGAGACGCTCAGTGCAGTATGACTCACCATCTGTGAAGAAGCGGAAGAAGACAGGCACCAGAGGACCGGGACACAGATATCGGCGCAACAGGGGAACGTCGGAAAGTGAGTTAAAGTTTATCTTTTACAGCCCATGCACAGAGAATTCAAGAACAATTTCACAACAGTTCTCCTTTAAGTTCCAAGCCATGCTAGAATTTGTGAGAATGTTTGTTATTCTAATGTTAACCCCTTAAAGGGGTACTCCAGTGGAAAACAATTTTTTTTTTTATCAACTGGTGTCAGAAAGTTAATCAGATTTGTAAATTACTTCTATTTAAAAATCTTAATCTTTCCAGTACTTCTCAGCTGCTGTATGCTCCAGAGGAAGTTGTATAGTTCTTTTCTGTCTGACCACAGTGCTCTCTGCTGACACCACTGTCAGGTCAGAAACTTTCAGAGCAGGAGAGGTTTGCTATGGGGATTTGTTCCTGTTCTGGACAGTTCCTGACATGGACAGAGGTTTCAGCAGAAAGCACTGTGGTCAGACTGGAAAGAACTACAAAACTTCCTCTGTAGTATAAGCAGCTAATAAGTACTGGAAGGATTTTTTTAATAGAAATAATTTACAAATCTGAACTTACTGGAGCCAGTTAATATGAAAAATCACTCCATTAAGGAAGCAGAAACAAAAAGTACAAAACTGAAAACTTACCTTATCGTCTTTTTATAGCCATAACGCTTTCAATTTTCCACCTACAGACCCAATTGTACTTTGTAATGACATAAAATGTAAGTTGAAACAAAAAAAATTTAGGGGCTTTAGTTTCTATGCAGCACACTTTTTGGTAAAAATAACACATTCTTTAGGTCCATATAATTACAATGATACCCAATTCATAAAGGTGTTTGTATTATTATTTTTTTTGTATCTGTCTAGTGTAAATTGTGTTCTAGTAATCCTGACTTGTATGGTGTATAACCATAATTTTTTCCTTCATCCCCTACATATCCTGGTCATGTTTAACTGTATTATACCGTATATACTCGAGTATAAGCCAACCCGAATATAAGCCGAGGCCCCTAATTTAACCCCAAAAACCCAGGAAAAGTTATTGACTCGACTATAAGCCTAGGGTGGGAAATAAATCATCCCCCCAAGTCATCATACCCCCCCCTGTCATCATCCAGACCACCGTCATCATCACCCTGTCATCATCCCCCTCGTCCTCACCCCCCCCCCCTTCATCATCACTGCCTGTCAATCCCTTCATCAGTGGTCTTCAACCTGCAGACCTCCAGATGTTGCAAAACTACAACTTCCAGCATGCCCGGACAACCATCGGCTGTCCGGGCATGCTGGGAGTTGTAGTTTTGAAACATCTGGAGGTCCGCAGGTTCAAGACCACTGCAGCCTTCGTCATCATCCAGACCCCCCTTTAGTTTTCTACTCACCTCCCCTCGGTGGGAAGAAGGGTGAGCTGGTCCGGGCCATCTATGCTGCAGGGACCGTCCGGTGGGGAGGGTTAGTCATTCCAGGCTGTCCATCTTCACCGGGAGGCCCTCTTCTCCGTTCCGGGCCGGCCCCGGACTAGTGACATTGCCTTGACGACGACGCACAGGGACGTTCATGCGCAGGGCCATCACGGCATCTGCTGCGCACGGATGTCCCTGTGCTTCCTCGTTAAGACAACGTCACTAGTCCGGGGCCGGCCCGGAGCGGAGAAGAGGGCCTCCCGGTGAAGATGGACAGCCCGGAACGACTAACCCTCCCCACCGGACGGCCCCTGCAGCATAGATGGGCCGGACCAGCTCACCCTTCCTTCCCACTGAGGGGAGGCGAGTAGAAAACTAAACGGGGGTCTGGATGATGACGAAGGCCGCAGTGGTCTTCAACCTGCGGACATCCAGATGTTTCAAAACTACAACAACATCTGGAGGTCCGCAGGTTGAAGACCACTGAGAAGGGATTGATAGGCGGAGAGTTCACTTGAGTATAAGCCGAGGGGGGGCGTTTTCAGCACAAAAAATCGTGCTGAAAAACTCGGCTTATACTCGAGTATATACGGTATTTATCCTGTTTTCCCATCTTGTTCATATTATCATATCTACCATTTATCTTGTCCCTGGCTCCTGAAATCACAGAGAGGAGGTTTCTCTAGATCTTTCACAGAGCGGATGTTGCTCTAGATGTTTTACAGACATGTTTCTCTTGATTAAAAAAAAAAAATGTTTTTTTCTAAGAAAGCCACAATTCAAGCTGCGGAGTGGCAGCTGCTTCCCCTAGAAATGACCTGCAAGTAACTCCTCTAGATTACAAATATTTAAAATGTTTTTAGTTGCGATCCATTTGAATTTTGATAATAAAATAGTAATTCACAGGGGGTACACAATTTAAAATAGAACCTTTAATCAGATGCTTAAAATACCATGAACGCCCCACAAATGATAACACAGACACAAAACACGAAGGAAAGGGTCTGATTTAAGTATGACCCTGTAAGTACTATAAAGGAACACATGCGACCATTCATAATCTAGATATCTGGGATATACCAAAAAGGTGCAGGGGGACACCAACAGGCTAGATGTTCGGCAACAGCAGCTGTCCGCTGCCCGAGCCGCCTTACTCACTGTACCGAGCCGCAGTGGCGGCATCCCAGGCTGTTCTCCCACAGTGGTTAAGAACACAGCAGTCCGGTGGGTGTCCTTTTAATAATAAATAATAATAATAAAATACCAACATAATAAATATACTTAGTACAAATACAGTAGGTCCAGCTGATTAACAATAAGTGGCCGATGGCACTCACCGGTCTGACTGTGCATAAAATTCCTCTTTATTTATGGTGCGATCTTCATAAAACAATAGCAGACAAACAACGGCATATTGCAGCAGGAGATGCGGACACAGGAACACAAAGCAATCTGTGTGACCGCTGCTTCGTAGGGCTCTCCGAGGGCAGCAGTGCAGGTATTATACCTGTCAAACCTGACGTCATCGGAAAGGGACTATCTCTGGGACTATGTGAGGAAATGGGGTCCCCCAACCTGTTAGAGAAACTGCTGAGCAGTTCCTTTGAATATGCCATAAACCAGTGTTTCCCAACGGCTGACCGGGCATGCTGGGAGTTGTAGTTTTTCAACAGTTGGAGGCACCCTGGTTGGGAAACACTGTCATAAATGGAAAATGTGGGAATTTGCTAGAATTTGTATCATTGGAAACATTGATTGCTCCCATTACAGATTAACAAGATGACAGTTTTTTCCTTGATAATCTGTCATAAGTGTATAGTAAAGTTTTGACTGGTTAAAGTGTTGGTCCATGGTTAGGCCGGGTCACACTATGTTAGCACTCATTTTTGCACGCATCACGCACATAAATGAGCGATGAAAAACACTGCAATGCGCACTCCACTGTTTTCAATCTTTTCTGTAAATTGCGCTGCATATTTTTGGAGTGTGCAATATATGCCAAAATAAGTGACATCACCAATTCTACATGGAAAAGTATCGGCCATCAATTATCTGAATTGAATGGGGTAAATCTATGCCCATGCCGGCTAGCAAAATATGTGACAGAAATCCACGGCTATTCTTGGAATTTCTGTGACATATTTTGTTTTGTTTTGTGTATTTTGTTCATCTGATGAACCAGCACATGGATGTACTTAAAAGCGGATTTTTTGCTATTAGAGCATATAAAAAAGTAGCAACAACTACAATGAATCTCATACAGACAACATTTGACGAGTTTCAATGCTGTACGTCCTAGTCATAAATCAGCATCGAAACGCGTCAAATCATTATCTGCATGAGATTCATGTCCATGCTATTACGACCTTTTTATTTATGCTCTAATAAAGGAAGATTCACTTTTAAAAGGAGGTATGTCAGTGTGAAAAAGTTTTAGATCGCGGTGGTCCGACTGCTGGGAACCCCCACAATCTCCTGTACGGGGCCCCGGCTCTTTCCAGGTGCAGCACGTAATGACCCCCATCCCCTTAATATATCTCTATGGGACAGCCGAAGATGGCTGAACTTCTCCACCATAGAGATATGTAGAGGGGGCATGATGGTCCCACTTCAGGCGGAGTTGTGACGCACCGCGCCCCGTACAGGAGAGCCTGGGCCCCGTTCAGGAGATTGTGGGTGGTCCAGCAGTCAGACCCCTGCAATCTAAAATTGATCCCCAATCCTGCAGATAAGTTTTTCACTATGAGAATTCTCCTCTAAAAAGTACCTGTCACCAAATAAACTGTTCTCAACTACCTCAGGCTATGTTCCCGAACTACTCCTAACACCCTCCTGTCCTTTCAGAGCTTTAAAAAGCTGTGTAAGATACCTTTCTTCTTGCTCGCATAGTGCAATTTCCCAGCAGGAGAAAGTTGGCATTTCCAAGCAGGCATGACATCACTGAAGCCTGCTTGGGGACCACTTCTGCCCTCACATTGTTACAGCATTGTGATGAATAGAAGACCTCAGGCTCTGTGCATGTTTCAGTCTGTTATCAGTGAGGCTCTCCTTCAGCTGTCAGCACTTCCCGCGTTCGGACTCCTGCCAGGCCGGGTGGAGACCAAACTCACTGTTATTTGTGGCAGGGAACAGAATAGAGCCACCTAGTGGCCGGTTTTTATATTCCATTTTAAACATATTTATGTTGATAATTTTAAAAGCAAGTGAATGGGAAAGTGTCTGCTAATTACACAAGGAACACTATATTAAACGTTTTATTTGGTGACAGGTACTCTTTAAGGACATCTAAGTGCTGGATCATCTACCATTTTGTTTGTATGGAATGCTGTGCACTACTGAAGTCATCTGGAGTAGTTGGCTGGAATATAGTTTTTTTGTAATATGTAAACATATTGCTGCCTTCCAGGAATAGTGCCACCCCATTCCAGAGGTGTGTCACAATTTTTGGACAATGCAGCCATATGTTTCTAATTCTGTACAACCCCTTTAATCTATTACGGAAAGAGTTTTTTTTTTTTTTTTTATAGTTAAGAAAGTGAAAAAACAAACAAAAATAAAATCTATAAACAAAGATTTTCTGAAGATTAGATTTTAATTGCAAATCATAAATGCAGATCTAATAAAATAATTTGCTCTAACATTTTATTAGGAAATAAATAAATACAAAGGCAAGACCAGATTTAAGGATGATGGGGAGGGAAAAAAAAAAGTACTAAATGTGGAGGAGTTGGTGGGATGGAAATGGCGGTTTTACACTGAGAGTATTGGGGGGGGGGGGGGTGGAGACAGAGAATAAATGCTGAAAGTAAAGTTATATAATTTTTGGAATTACATGTTATGTATATTAAAATGCCAGATTCTTATTATATACACAAGAGGAAATGAAAAATGCATTTTGATATAGGATAGTCATCAGATCCTGTAATTATCAGAAGAATGGACGCCTGGGCTATACTTCTTTACAATGCATTTTACATAGTTGCCCAGGCCAGTTCTTTACATTAAAGTGCACTTGTTGCCAACATACAATGGAGGCAGCCATTATGTGGGCCACACCAATATTCTACCCCAGTGTTTCCCAACCAGGGAGCCTCCAGCTGTTGCAAAACTACAACTCCCAGCATGCCCGGACAGCCTTCGGCTGTCCGGGCATGCTGGGAGTTGTAGTTTTGCAACAGCTGGAGGCACCCTGGTTTGGAAACACTGTTCTCCCCAGATGTGTTGATGTCAGACATGAATGAGATGATAGCTGGACAATGATGAGAATACAGCCTCATAGAACGGCTGCCTTCACAGCCATCGGGGCACATGTACATTTAAAGCAGGATGGGAAAACAAAAAAACAGGACTTTGATTTTTTTTTATTTTTTTTTCTTAAAAGTGTGAACAGTGAACAATGAACGCAATGCTGGCGGGTCACCATGCCCTGCTTGAATTGTCATTCTGTAGAAGTCCAGTATCCCTGAGTAAGGAACCGCTGCAGTGTAAAGGGGCTCTCAGCACCACAGGGAAGATCTTTATCTAAAAATGTGATAATACCTTCCTTTCTGGGCTTCAGATGATACTTTTGTTTAGAGAAGAGGTTCTGCTACAATAGTTCTGTAAGCCGCTTAAAGCCTGAGGGAAGGCTGTCTCTTCAATAATGGTTCATCGAAGACCCAGCACTCTCCATCCTCGTGGAAGAGCTGAGAAAAGAAGAAAACTTCATTAGTTATTTATGGGACAGTGTTCTACTAAATGCTGCTTATTTATCTCTGGTGCTTACGTGGACAGGAACATTCCTTATGATGAACTGCATCAGGGCTTAAAAGAAATACTTCAAAGTAGGGATGTCCCGATACCGATATCGGGACAGATACTGGACATTTGCACATGTGTTACTTGTACTCGTACAAACGTCCCCGATACCTAATCAGATAGTCACCCCCGCCGGCAGGTATCACGGAGGTGCCGAACTATGTGGCGCGCCCAGCAGCTGAGCACGCGTCATAGCCGGGACCTGTGGCCAATGCCGAATCCGATCGCAGAGATGTCCGGCATTAACCTTTTAGACGCCGTGATCAAAGTTGATTGCAGAGTCTAAAAGTCCTTTAGTTAAAGGGGTACTCCTCAGGAAAACATTTTTTTTTATATAAATCAACTGGTGCCAGAAAGATAAACAGATTTGTAAATGACTTCTATTTAAAAATCTTAATCCTTCCAGTACTTATCAGCTGCTATATGTTCCACAGGAAGTTCTTATCTTTTTGAATTTCCTTTCTGTCTGACCACAGTGCTCTCTGCTGACACCTCTGTCCATTTTAGGAACTGTCCGGAGCAGGAGAGGTTTGCTATGGGGATTTGCTCCTACTCTGGACAGTTCTTAAAATGGACAGAGGTGTCAGCAGAGAGCACTGTGGTCAGGCAGAAAGGAAATTCAAAAAGAAAAGAACTTGCTGTGGAACATACAGCAGCAAATACGTACTGGAAGGATTAAGATTTTTTTAATAGAAGTAATTTACAAATCTGTTTAACTTTCTGGCACCAGTTGATTTAAATTTAAAAAAAATAAAATAAAAAAGTACCCCTTTAACCACCGGTTAGCTAAGGAATGCTGATCAGGATCAGTTTGAATCCCACTCTTTTAAATAAAATAAAATATTTTTTTTAAATATAAAAAAGCCCTTCCTATAAAAAAATTACAAAAAAAATAAAAAACTTTTTCCCATAAAAAAAACTAAAACAAAAACAAAACCCTGTCACATGACATAGAAAAAAGTATCGGTAATTAATTAAAAAAAAAAAAAAAGGATTTGTACTCATACTCTGTCTTAAAAAAATGCTATTGGGACATCCCTTCTTCAAAGTGAGTGGAGTTATAGACCGATTGATAGGTTTGGTCTACGGATAACACCACAGTGCAGATTTACTATTACAAATGGTTTACATGACTTGTACCACATACTACATGTTTTAGACACTTTCGTGTCTCGCTTGACATTAAAGGGGTTATCGAGGAAAAAATTTTTTTTATATATCAACTGGCTCCAGAAAGTTAAACAGATTTGTAAATTACTTCTATTAAAAAATCTTAATCCTTTCAATACTTATGAGCTTCTGAAGTTTAGGTTGTTCTTTTCTGTCTAAATGCTCTCTGATGACACGTGTCTCGGGAAACGCCCAGTTTAGAAGCAAATCCCCATAGCAAACCTCTTCTAAACTGGGCGTTTCCCAAGACACTTGTCATCAGAGATTACTTAGACAGAAAAGAACAACCTTAACTTCAGAAGCTCAGAAGTACTGAAAGGATTAAGATTAATTTAATAGAAGTAATTTACAAATCTGTTTAACTTTCTGGAACCAGTTGATATATAAAAAAAAGTTTTTTCCTGGAATACCCCTTTAAGTGCCTTGGAAATTTGGCTTTGAGTTAGCCAAAATCTAACATTATGCCATATTTATAACAGTCAGTCATATTTGATAATGCTGGCAAAACTTCAGACCAGTGTTTTCCAACCAGGGTGCCTCAAGCTATTGCAAAACTACAACTTTCAGCATGCCTGGACAGCCAACGGCTGTCCAGGCATGCTGGGAGTTGTAGTTTTGCAACAGTTGGAGGCACCCTGCTTAGG
The DNA here is from genome assembly GCF_029499605.1 of Hyla sarda. NCBI lineage: Eukaryota > Metazoa > Chordata > Amphibia > Anura > Hylidae > Hyla > Hyla sarda. The sequence continues at coordinate 203,023,478 of NC_079195.1, forward strand.
AAACACTGCTTTAAACTGTCTAAGGACCGTATTAAAGGGCTATTCCATGAAAAAACATTTATTTTCATACGTGTGTGAAGATAGAAAAGGAAGGCACCACTTGTGTTCAGTAATGCTGGGGTTAACTGCAACCCAACGCAAGCTAACAGCATAGCGAGACAACCAATCTTAAAATGAGTGTAGCGGAGGTGCTGGGATGGAAGGCAGAAACAGACTTGAGATATATAATGGGTATCAGAAGAAAAAAAAGATATCGATGCTCCTATCTGGTGGCCGTGCCCAGATAGGAGCATAGAGTCCCGTTTTCAGTGGTGAGTGTGGATATCTTTTTTCTTCTGATACCCATTACATTTATTTTCATATCAACTGACTCCAGAAAGTTAAACAGATTTAAACAGAAAGTTGAACAAATTACTTCTATAAAAAAAAAAAATACGTAATCCTTCCAGTACTTATCAGCTGCTGAAGTTGAGTTGTTATTTTCTGTCTGACAACAGTGCTCTCTGCTGACACCTGTCTGTCTGTCTCAGGAACTGTCCAGAGCAGGAGAGGTGTGCTATGGGGATTTGCTGCTACTCTAAACAGTTCCTGAAACAAACAGAGGTGACAGAATTTTTTTTTCATGGAATACCCCTTTAAATAGGCAAAGCACCAATCGCAGTGATCAGAGCCTTGATCAGTCATGTAGCTGGGACGCAGCTGGGTGGAATATAAAACCGAAGCCTAATGATTTTTCAGCGCCCTAAGTTTAAACTAAATCCAACAATTTGTGTATGATGGAAGACCTGTAAGAGAACATGCTGCACCTTTTGTTCTTATCACTTATTAAAATAAACATGCAAGCTTGGACAAATGTGCATGGATAATGTAGTTTGGGAAATAACACTGATGACATCTGACAGATAAGGCAGTAAGGGGTGGGGGAGGTGTCATGCTGCAGATTTATAAAACCTCCTTGACACTTGAGCATCGAGTATGATATACAGCCAACAGATTTTACAGGCAAAACGTATTGATGGCCTATCTTCAGGATTGCTCATCACCATCAGATCAGTAGGGTGTCAACACCCAGCACCCCACTGAATTCTTCTTTAGCCTTTATCATATACTTAGAGGACGCGTTTGCGTGCACTTACCCGTGTCTCCCACTGTACTTCCTGCTCTTTGCGTTCCCTTGCTTCCGCTCGCTGCTTCTCTTCCAGCCTGTGCTTGGCCTCTGTGGCTGCATCGATGTCTCTGATTTTCAAGTTTAAGGTTACATCTTTCCATAACCTGAAAAAAAAAGTGAATAAATATAAAGATGAACTCTTGTAATTCTATTTCTTTCCAAGGACATCAGAACTGCATATACACCAGATCTTAAAGCGTACATGTCATGTGTACCTCATCCTGATCATGTACATGACATTTTTATGTCTCTATCACCCATATTTCACTAATAAATAACATAAAATCGCTGCTCACTGTCTTTTCCATATTGTCAAAGGGAGGGGGTGTGTCCGTCCCTTTCATGCATAGTGATGACTCCTCCCCATCCCTCACTCTGCTGACTCATTGCTCTCTGGAGCCTGGCAGCTCTGCTCTGTAACCCTTTCCTCTCTGGTTTCATGCTGTACACACACAAACAATGATTATTGGGGATTGCCTATACTCCACCACCAAAGACAATATGGTGAGTGAATAACTTACATCTTCCTATATCATTCATGTGTATCATCCTTTGGCAGTCCTGTAATGCTGGGACTTGTAGTTTTGGAATAGTTGGATGTACAGTGTTTGGATAACTTTTTACAGCAGTGTTGCCTTCAGCTGTGTGCCTACAGCTTTTGAAAAACTACAACTCCCAGCATGCACAGACATCCTTTGACTGTCCAGGCATGTTTGGAGTTGTAGTTTAGCAACAAACAGCTGGAGGTATATGTTTGGTAAAACTCTGCGTTACAGCAGTGATGCTGTAAGCTGTGTTCCTCCTGAAGCCTTGCCAATCAGCCATCTTGTATCCATGACCCTTGGACATCCTCATGCTGCTGTGGGACTCATCAGTGTCCCAGGAGGTATGGGGACCCCTAGTGGTGGGATTTTCAAAAGCAGTTTTCTTGAAAGAAAAAAATTTGATTTTTTTTTTAAAGAAGTATATTAGAAAAACGGGTTTTGCCAAGATGTACAACATATAAAAAGTTTTTATATCTGACAGTGCCCATTTTATGTGAAGCCCCGTGCATCAGTCAGGGGTGTCGAGTGCCATTTTATACGACAGCAAGAATAACAATTTATATGTGTAATAGCAGTGTATATAAAATAAATGGATAATAGTAACCCAAGTGCAGAAAATAAAATTACCTTCTAGATTCATATTCTTGCTGATCTTCCAACTTCCGAACCCTCTTCTTCACTGTAGGCATTTTCTTGGTATCTATAAAAACTACATTCTCCTGTACAAAAAAAATAAAAAATAAAAATAAGTATTAATGTTTTAAGAGAAAGTCAGGATATTAAACATTTGTATATAGAAATTTCTAAATAGACATTTGGGGGATACAAGAGATTCGAAAAACATGGCTGCTTTCGCCCAGAACCAGCACCACCTTTGTCCATTGACTGTGTCTGATACTGCAGCTTTGCCACAACAATGTGGATGGGGTAAAGCTGCAATACACCATGGACGAGAATGTTGCTGTTTCTATGAGTAAAAACATCCATGCTGTTGTAATGTTATAAAACTCTTTGAAAACCACTTGTCCATGTGCCCATATTAGTCAGAAAAAATCTCATGCTGGAGATTGCCCTCTATGGACCAGAAAGGAGAGTAGCCTTATGACAGTGGCTTCTAATGGACTTAAGTATTCCTTTTATTAGGAATTATTTATCTGGCCATAGGTCCTAACTGTTATGCTCACCGGACGAATTTCTTCTAAGACGAGAGGGGGTGGGTGCCAGTCGCAATGATTGCGCGCTGGCAAAACCAACAGAAACATCATCAATATCATGCAGCTATTGACTGGCACCCGCCCCCTCTCGTCTTGGATGGTAAGACCTTTTCTGCTCCCTGGGCAAACTTTTAATAGAGGTAAGGGAAAAGCAACTCATACTCATAATACATAGGACACCACCATAACCAAAGGCTGAAACTAGGTCATTAAAAAATGCATTACATGGAGGGATTGTATACCAGTATAATAGTGTGCATAAAGGCTCATTAACATCTATACCACAGCAGTATGTCAGGTGATATGTTAAAGGGGTTATTCAGGATTAGAAAAACAAAGTTGATTTCTTAAAAAAAAAACTTGTGTGGTATTTGCAGCTCAGTTACACTAACCCCTTAACGACGCAGGACGTATATTTACGTCCTGCGCCGGCTCCCGCGATATGAAGCGGGATCGCGCCGCGATCCTGCATCATATCGCTTCGGTCCCGGCGCTCATCAACGGCCGGGACCCGCGGCTAATACCACACATCGCCGATCGTGGCGATGTGCGGTATTAACCCTTTAGAAGATGCGGTCAAAGCTGACCGCCGCTTCTAAAGTGAAACTGAAAGTATCCCGGCTGCTCAGTCGGGCTGTTCGGGACCGCCGCGGTGAAATCGCGGCGTCCCGAACAGCTGATCGGACACTGGGAGGGCCCTTACCTGCCTCCTCGGTGTCCGATCGACGAATGACTGCTCCGTGCCTGAGATCCAGGCAGGAGCAGTCAAGCGCCGATAATGCTGACCACAGACGTGTTAATACACGCCAGTGATCAGCATAGGAGATCAGTGTGTGCAGTGTTATAGGTCCCTATGGGACCTATAACACTGCAAAAAAAAAGTAAAAAAAAAGTGTTAAGAAAGGTCATTTGACCCCTTCCCTAATAAAAGTTTGAATCACCCCCCTTTTCCCATAAAAAAAATAAAACAGTGTAAAAAAAAAATAAATAAATAAATATATGTGGTATCGCCGCATGCGTAAATGTCCGAACTATAAAAATATATCATTAATTAAACCGTACGGTTAATGGCGTACGCGCAAAAAAATTCCAAAGTCCAAAAAAGCGTATTTTGGTAACTTTTTATACCATTAAAAAAAATGAATAAAAAGTGATCAAAAAGTCCGATCAAAACAAAAATCATACCGAAAAAAACTTCAGATCACGGCGCAAAAAATGAGCCCTCATACCGCCCTGTACGTGGAAAAATAAAAAAGTTATAGGGGTCAGAAGATGACATTTTTAAACGTATAAATTTTCCTGCATGTAGTTATGATTTTTTCCAGAAGTACGACAAAATCAAACCTATATAAGTAGGGTATCATTTTAACCGTATGGACCTACAGAATAATGATAAGGTGTAATTTTTACCGAAATATGCACTGCATAGAAACGGAAGCCCCCAAAAGTTACAAAATGGCGTTTTTTTTTCGATTTTGTCGCACAATGATTTTTTTTTCCGTTTCGCCGTGCATTTTTGGGTAAAATGACTAATGTCACTGCAAAGTAGAATTGGCGACGCAAAAAATAAGCCATAATATGGATTTTTAGGTGGAAAATTGAAAGGGTTATGATTTTTAAAAGGTAAGGAGGAAAAAACGAAAGTGCAAAAACGGAAAAAACCCTGAGTCCTTAAGGGGCTAAAGTGAATAAAGCCATGTTGTAATACCAAACACAACCTAAAATCAGGTGTTGCTGTTTTTTTGAAGAAATTAGCTCTGTTTTTCTATTCCCTTTAACTTACCTTAGCTCTATAGTGAGAGTTATCTGCAGTCCTATGACCGCAAAGTATAGAATAATAAAAATTTCTATAGAAAACCAATTCATTACCCCATTTGCATATTTGGCATACATGACGCCATTCCACTCTCCTTCCACCGAACAGAAAGATTTCTTGTCATTGGGAGGGCTGAAGAAAAAAAAAATGTTAAGCTTCATTAGGTGATATACTATACTGGCTTGGGGATATATACATATAGATAAATAAAAGAAAGATAAATAAAAAGAAAAATTCAAAAATACTTTAATTTGGATAAAAGAAGCATTTCCACTCTAATTTAGTAATCTAGCACTGGCCCTTTAACAGAGCACAGAGTTGGCAACACTGATGGGTCATTATCTTGACAGGTGTTTTTTCACACAAGTGGCATACAGGACGAGTTTTGGCTACATGCCGCTATCAACCGCGTTGCGGTTGATAACGGCGTGTAGCTGAAACGCGTTCTGTATGCCACTTGTGTGAATAAACACAGAAAGATTTTGCAAGAGTACTTGTGAGTGCCGAGACTTCATTTCTATTACCCTGCTTCCATTTCTGGTCTGCGGGCACCACCTGAGACAGGAGTGCTGACTCCATCTGCTTCTTACTTCAGAGTACTCTGGCCCCCACCTTCTGAGACAAAATGGTCTCGGGAGTGACAGCCTGCTTCACCAATCATCAACTGCAGCAATATCTTGCCTCAGCCGGCTGTCACTCCCCAGACAATCTATATATACAGTGCATAGTGAAAGTATTCGGCCCCCTTGAACTTTTCAACCTTTTGCCACATTTCAGGCTTCAAACATAAAGATATAAAACTGTAATTTTTTGGGTCAAAGTCAAACAAGTGGGACACAATCATGAAGTGGAACGAAATTTATTAGATATTTCAAACTTTGTTAACAAATGAAAAAACTGAAAAATTGGGCGTGCAAAATTATTCAGCCCCTTTACTTTCAGTGCAGCAAACTCTCTCCAGAAGTTCAGTGAGGCTCTCTGAATGATCCAGTGTTGACCTAAATGACTAATGATGATAAATAGAATCCACCTGTGTGTAATCAAGTCTCCGTATAAATGCACCTGCGCTGTGATAGTCTCAGAGGTCCATTTAAAGCGCAGAGAGCATCATGAAGAACAAAGAACAAACCAGGCCGGTCCGAGTTACTGTTGTGGAGAAGTTTAAAGCCAGATTTGGATACAAAAAGATTTCCCAAGCTTTAAACATCCCAAGGAGCACTGTGCAAGCGATAATATTGAAATGGAAGGAGTATCAGACCACTGCAAATCTATGAAAACCTGGCCGTCCCTCTAAACTTTCAGCTCATTCAAGGAGAAGACTGCAGAGATGCAGCCAAGAGGCCCATGATCACTCTGGATGAACTGCAGAGATCTACAGCTGAGGTGGGAGACTCTGTCCATAGGACAACAATCACTCGTATACTGCACAAATCTGGCCTTTATGGAAGAGTGGCAAGAAGAAAGCAATTTCTTAAAGATATTCATAAAAAGTGTCGCTTAAAGTTTGCCACAAGCCACCTGGGAGACACCAAACATGTGGAAGAAGGTGCTCTGGTCAGATGAAACCAAAATCGAACTTCTTTTTGGCAACAATGCAAAACGTTATGTTTGGCATAAAAGCAACACAGCTCATCACCCTGAATACACCATCCCCACTGTCAAACATGGTGGTGGCAGCATCATGGTTTGGGCTTTTCTTCAGCAGGGACAGGGAAGATGGTTAAAATTGATGGGAAGATGGATGGAGCCAAATACAGGACCATTCTGGAAGAAAACCTGATGGAGTATGCAAAAGACCTGAGACTGGGACGGAGATTTGTCTTCCAACAAGACAACAATCCAAAACATAAAGCAAAATCTACAATGGAATGGTTCACAAATAAACATATCCAGGTGTTAGAATGGCCAAGTTAAAGTCCAGACCTGAATCCAATCAAGAATCTGTGGAAAGAACTGAAAACTACTGTTCACAAACGCTCTCCATCCAACCTCACTGAGCTCCAGCTGTTTTGCAAGGAGGAATGGGCAAAAATTTCAGTCTCTCGATGTGCAAAACTGATAGAGACATACCCCAAGCGACTTACAGCTGTAATCGCAGCAAAAGGTGGCGCTACAAAGTATTAACTTAAGGGGGCTGAATAATTTTGCACGCCCAATTTTTCAGTTTTTTATTGTTAAAAAGTTTGAAATATCCAATAAATTTTGTTCCACTTCATGATTGTGTCCCACTTGTTGTTGATTCTTCACAAAAAAATTAGTTTTATATGTTTATGTTTGAAGCCTGAAATGTGGCAAAAGGTAGAAAAAGTTCAAGGGGGCCAAATACTTTCACTATGCACTGTATGTCTGTTGTCTCCTACAAAAATTGCAACATCCTATATTTAAATTTTTTGTACAAAATCTACCAATCTAATTTCCTACAGCTATTTTTTACACTTACTAGATTTCCGCTGTTACTCTGTGCTTCTTGCCACCATAGAAGGGTTTGGTATGGAAGGTGATAGTGGCGCTGTATCCAGTCTTAGAACAATTAATGTTGCATTCTCCTCCCAGCTCCACCCAAGGCACAGTGAGTATGGACCTGAAGACAGACATTTCTTTATCCACCATTTTTTACAAGATAGAAAGGTAAAGTAAGATTCAAAAGCAGCTTTTAGCCCGTCCAGTTTTATATTTTTTTCTCACCTCCCATAACCATTGGGGAAAGTTAGGATGTAGTGTTCATCATAATCTAAACAGGAAACACAACCTAGAGAGAAGATAGTAAAACCATAAGTACTGAAGAGACAGGTTTAAAGGAGAACTCCAGCCAAAACGAACGTATCCTCTACACAGAGGATATGGGATAAGCAGGTGATCGTGGAGGGTCTGACCGCTGGGACCCCCCACAATCTCCGAAACGGGAGCCCAGCTGTAAGTAAGGAGGGCATGTTTTAGTTTTGGCTGGAGTTGGAGCTGTTTGCACCATTTTTACCGATAAATAGCAATATCGTTTTTGCCTTACCTTGCCCTATATTATGGACTCCAATGGACATCCCTAAGAATTTGGACTTTGTCCAAATGTGGGCATTGAACTGTATCCTCTTGTTATAACATTCGGCATAAAAGGCTGAAACTGCAGATTAAAGAAAAAAAGGTATAGTTTTTACATCAGGCAGACATGGAGAGTCATTCAAAGGGGCCAAAACATTATTGTACAGCATTGTTTCCCAACCAGGGTGCCTCCAGCTGTTGCACCCTGGTTGGGAAACACCATTCTATGGTATTAAATGAAAACTTCTCTTTACATAATTCAGGATATTTGTAGATTAGTGAACGTAGCAAACTTTTCTCCCATCATAAGAAGATACTGCATACATCCAAATAGATTTTTTGGGTAGTAAAGTTAGTAAAGCTGTGATTCTGTTTTGATGGCTTAAAAGAGGATGGGATCTATCTTTTAACCTGTTGGGGACAGAGGGTGTACAGGCACACCCTTACGTCCTGGTACTTTAAAGGAAAACTGTCAGATATTTTCTCCCGCACTATCCACAGGTACTGATGGATAATGCGGGAGATGCTGATTCCAACGAGCCCTACCTTACCCGGATCCGAACGGCCATTCACCCACAATTGTAGTTTTATTCTATGTGTATATCTTGCTGTAACTGGCACAGGCGGGGCTTCTGCAGCTAACTGGCACTGCCGTCAGCGCCGCTAACGAATATTCATCCCCCCTCCCTCCAGTTCTCCCTCTCTTCGCCGCTCCTAACTGGAGGGAGGGGGGATGAATATTCATAAGCAGCGCTGATGTCAGTGCCAGTTAGCTGCAGAAGCCCCGCCCGTGCCAGTTACAGCAAGATATACACATAGAATAAAACTACAATTGCAGGCGAACGGCTGGAATCAGCATCTCCCGCACTAGTTGGAATCAGCATCTCCCGCACTATCCATCAGTACATGTGGATAGTGCGGGAGAAAATATCTGACAGTTTTCCTTTAAAGGACGGAGGGTGTACCTGTACGTCCGTGGGAATTTCGTCCCTGCTGACGCTGGACGGGGACCGGGATGCCCCCCATGTCGGCGATCACCGCAAATCGCTGGTCAATTCAGACCGGCGATTCCGGGCCAATCGGGTCACTGGTGACCCCATCGCCTGGAAATTAACAGTGGCCGAAGCTATCAGAAACAGCTCCGACCATGCTAAAGGATAGGAGCGAGATGGCAGGGGTGCCACCTCCTCCTATCCCCTGCCATTGGTCGGTCAGGCTGACCGACCAATGGCAGTTGGGGGCGGGAGGGTTAAAGTTAATTTCCCCCGCTCTGCCCACCGATCGAAGTTTAGGCAGAGCGGGGGAGAAACAAGTGCGACGAAGGGGGTGTCGGGGAGCAGCGGCTTACTGGAGGGGCGGCTTTGGGGCAGCAGCGGCGACATCAGGAGTGCGGACGGAAAGTGCGGTAGTGGAGGAGGCTGCAGTGAAGATCGCTGGTAAGTGATCTTCACTGTGGCCTTCTAAAAGTTGCAAAACAGCCTTTGGCTGTCTGGGAATGCTGGGAGTTGTAGTTTTGCAACATCTGGAAGGCCAAAGTTTGGAGACCACTGGGGAGCTGGGGAGCACGGCTTACCGGAGAGGCGGGCAGCAGCGGCGGGAGAGGCCATCGGGCGGCAGCGGAGACATCAGGAGGAGTGCAGTGTAGTAGGCTGCAGTGGTAAGTGATCTTCACTGTGGCCATCTAAAAGTTGCAAAACTACAACTCCCAGCATGTACGGTCTGTCAGTGCATTCTGGGAGTTGTAATTTTGCAACAGCTGAAGGTTTGGGGCACCCCACCCTCACGGAATGTAACAAGGGTTATAGTGAGCCTTAAAAGGGTATTCCAGGCCAAAACTTTTTTTTATATATATCAACTAGCTCCGGAAAGTTAAACAGATTTGTAAATTACTTCTATTAAAAAATCTTAATCCTTCCAATAGTTATTAGCTTCTGAAGTTGAGTTGCTGTTTTCTGTCTAACTGCTCTCTGATGACTCATGTCCCGGGAGTGGTGCAGTTCCTATGGGGATATTCTCCCATCATGCACAGCTCCCGGGACGTGACATCATCATTGAGCAGTTAGACAGAAAACTTTAGAAGCTGATAACTATTGGAAGGATTAAGATTTTTTTATAGAAGTAATTAACAAATCTGTTTAACTTTCCGGAGCCAGTTGATATATATAAAAAAAAGTTTTGCCTGGAATACCCCTTTAATACTCCACAGGTGTTTGACGAATTTTCGTTAAAGTTGGATGTGAAAATGAAAAAAATATATATATTTTTTCACTACAATGCTGGTCTTACCCTACATTTTTCATTTTCACAAGGGAGAATAGGAAAAAGCCCCACAAAATTTGTAGCCCCATTTCTTCTGAGTAAGAACATACCCCATATGTGGATGTGAAGTGCTCTGCGGGCGAACTACAATGCTCAGAAGAGAAAGAGCGCCATTGGGCTTTTGGAGAGAGAATGTGTCCGAAATTGAAGGCCATGTGTGTTTACAAAGCCCCCATAGTGCCTGAACAATGGACCACCCCACACACACACACACGTGACCTCATTTTGGAAACTACACCCCACAGAAATGAATAAGGGGTGCAGTGAGCATTTACACCCCACAGGTGTCTGACAGATTTTTGGAACAGTGGTCCGTGAAAATTAAAAATGTTATTTTTCATTTGCAAAGCCCACTGTTCCAAAAGTCTGTGAAACGCTAGTGGGGTGAAAATGCTCACTACACCCCTTATTACAATCCGTTAGGGGTGTAGTTTCCAAAATGGGGTCACGTGTGTGTGTGTGTGTGTGTGGGGGGGGGGGCCTTGTAAATGCACATGGCCCCGGACTTCTACTCCAACCAAATTATCTCTCCAAAAGCTCAATGGCACTCCTTCTCTTCTGAGCATTGTAGTGCGCCCGCAGAGCACTTTACATCCACATATGGGGTATTTCCATACTCAGAAGAAATGGGGTTACAAATTTTTGGGGGAATGAAAAATTTGGCATAATTATTTTATTCTTACGTTCCACTTTAACGAAAGTTCGTTAATCACCTGTGAGGTGTTAAAGCTCACTTTACCCCTTGTTACCTTCCTTGAGGGGTGTAGTTTCCAAAATAGTATGCCATGTGGTTTATTTATTTATTTTATTTTTTTACTGCTCTGGCATCATGGGGGCTTCCTAAATGCGACATGCCCTCCAAAAACCATTTCAGCAAAATTCGCTCTCCAAAAGCCAGACGTCACTCCTTCCCTTCTGAGCCTTCTAGTGCAACCACAGAGCACTTAACATCCACATATGAGGTATTTCCTTACTCGAGAGAAATGGGGTTACAAATTTTGGGGGGCATTTTCCCCTATTACTTCTTGTGAAAATGAAAAGTTTGGGGTAGCACCAGCATTTTAATGTTAAAAATCAAATTTTTCATTTTTACGTCCCATTTTAACGAAAGTTTGTCAATCACCTGTGGGGTATAACGACTCAATTTACCCCTTGTTACGTTTCTTGGGGGGTGTAATTTCCAAAATAGTATGCCATGTGTTTATTTTTTATTTTTTTACTGTTCTGACATCATGGGGGCTTCCTAAATGCGACATGCCCCCAAAAACCATTTCAGCAAAATTCGCTATTCAAAATCCCATTGTCGCTCCTTCCCTTCTGAGGCCTCTAGTGCACCCACAGAGCACTTTACATCCACATATGAGGTATTTCCTTATTCGAGAGAAAATGAATTACAAGTTTTGGGGGGCCTTTTACCTTTTACCCCTTGAAAAATTCTGATTTTGACATTTTCGTGAAAAATTGGAAAATTGCTGCTATACTTTGAAGCCCTCTGGTGTCTTCAAAAAGTAAAAACATGTCAACTCTATGATGCAAACATAAAGTAGACATAATGTATATGTGAATCAATATGTAATTTATTTGACATGTCCCTTTTCCTTACAAGCAGAGAGCTTCAAAGAAATGATGCAAGTATCGTCGAAAATTTTCCACTAACAAAGTAGAATATGTCACGAAAAAATAATCTCGGAATCAAATTTATAAGTAAAAGCATCCCAGAGTTATTAATGCATAAAGTGATAGATATCAGATTTGAAAAAAATACTCCCGTCCTTAGGGTCATAATGGGCTCCGTCCCAAAGGGGTTAAAGTAAAGGCATTTTACAAGGATAGGTAAGGGACTGACCATGGGTCCCTCCCTAATCCTGAGAATAAAGAAGCTGCAATGGTAATTTTGCAGTTAAATGCCCCAGAGCTCCTTAAAATGAATGGGGCCCAACTATAGATCCCTGCACATCAGGTGGCCAGGAAAGACTGAACAGGGTGCCGCACTGAAACAGCACTGTGACCTATGTATTCTCAAGTTTAAAGGGGTTATCCAGGAAAAAACTTATATATATATATATTATATATATATATATATATATATATATATATATATCTCAACTGGCTCCAGAAAGTTAAACAGATTTGTAAATGACTTCTATTAAAAAAAATCTTAATCCTTTCAGTACTTATGAGCTTCTGAAGTTAAGGTTGTTCTTTTCTGTCTGAGTGCTCTCTGATGACGAGTGTCTCGGGAACCGCCCAGTTTAGAAGAGGTTTGCTATGGGGATTTGCTTCTAAACTGGGTGGTTTCCGAGACACGTGTCATCAGAGAGCCCTTAGACAGAAAAGAACAACCTTAACTTCAGAAGCTCATAAGTACTGAAAGGATTAAAGGGGTATTCCAGGCAAAAACTTTTTTTTATATATATCAACTGGCCCTGGAAAGTTAAACAGATTTGTAAATTACTTCTATTAAAAAAATCTTAATCCTTCCAATAGTTATTAGCTTCTGAAGTTTTCTGTCTTACTGCTCAATGATGATGTCACGTCCCGGGAGCTGTGCATGATGGGAGAATATCCCCATAGGAGCTGGACAGCTCCCGGGACGTGAGTCATCAGAAAGCAGTTAGACAGAAAACAGCAGCTCAACTTCAGAAGCTAATAACTATTGGAAGGATTAAGATTTTTTAATAGAAGTAATTTACAAATCTGTTTAACTTTCTGGAGCCAGTTGATACATAAAAAAAAAAAAAAAGAGTTTTCCTGGATAACCCCTTTAACCTCTAGGCTCAGACTCATCACAAAGTGAAGCTATATCCCTATTAATAGTCTTTCATTTATACCATTGTTTTCCAACCATGATGCTTCCAGCTGTTGCAAAACTATAACTCCCAGCATGCCTGGACAGCCTTTGGTATCAAAAATACAAATAATAATTAACAATAAATAATTTCTAAATTATTCAACATCGTTCATTTCTTCATTGCTCCAGCCTCGCAAGAAGCCAATAAGCCTACATATATGTCAATGTTTGGATTGTGTCAGAACTAATATACTTCGATTAGAACAGACATACGTGAGGTTTTCAGCAGACCAAAACACTGACTAAAAACACAGATCTCCAGACAGCACATCCATCTTGCAGCCATTTAGATAACACTTTCACAGAGACATGAATGCTGACTCCAGAGGAGCCGCCCTGCACTAATCTTTTACTGTGACAAAGACAGATGTACCCAGCAAACACTTACCATAAAGAGAATGTCATTTACAATAGTGCTGTAATGTTCTATACAGCTGCTTTCATCCTGCATCTGCATTGTACATGTGCACTGGAAAAGCTCCCGAAATATGTCAAAATGTATCTACAGACCTCTAGTTACCCGTCGGAGATCATAGGATTGATGTTTTGGCCTCCGGATGGTATAGGTCAGTATAGGTATAGGTCAGTATTCTTTTTCCCCCACTGGACGGACTGTGTAGAGCTGGACGGTATGACCAAAAATGTGTATCACAGTATTCTTGTAAGTTATGGCGGTTCCACGGTATTTAACGGTATCCCCCCCCCAATCATGTGACCGGTGGGCGCTGCTTCTCTAAACAACCCCCCCCCCCAGATTATCAGCTCAGAACTGCGCTGTCCCCCACATCGGAGAACTATTCATGTTACTTGGCCGGCTCCTTACATGACAGTGCACTCAGCCTATCACCGGCTGAGGTGGGACATCGCTGCTGCCGGTAATAGGCTGACGGCGAGTTAAAGTTTATTTTTTGCAGCCTGGGCACAAGGAATATGTAGTACAGTACAGAGTTCCAGTGCCAGCGGCCCGCAACTCACAGGAGGTGGAAGAGAGCGGCACTTGTGGGTGACATATGATTAGTTCATTTGGGGGGGGGGGGGGGAGAAGCAGAACAGCGCCTGAGGGTCACATATGATTAGTTCCCCAATGTGGGGACAGCGCGCTTCGGCTGATAATTCATTCCCAACCGGTATTGCGGTATGGGAAAAATTCATATCGTACAGGAAAAACATTTTGTTTTTCTGTATGAACCGGTATACCGCCCAGCACTAGGACTGTGTATTTTCATACATAGACATCCCATTAAAAAAATAAAAATCTGGGTGGTATATATTGTAAAGGTCAAGTTCCCGTGATTGTGCCCTCTGTGGCATGTATATGTCAGCATTCTGTCAACAATGTGATGCAGACGTATGTGAGCACAGAAGGGCATGAGCACCACTGGTCAGAATGTAGTCATCTAGTGACTGTCTGAGTAATTTCCTAAACGTGTAGGTGTTTTGACTCGATTAGAGCAGCATGATATGCTTTTGTGTCAAAGTCAAACATGCATGCTTTTGGGAAATGACCCAGACACAAAAGGCTCTCGTGCTCCACTATTGAGTCAGAGTCAAAACATGTAAACATGTTCGGGAAATGACCCCGAATATAGTCAGCTGACTGCGTTTGGGCCACTTAAGTCAATGGGTCCTGTGTCTGTCTTTTGCTTACATACTTCATCATCCCAATTTGACACGTTGCAGACATATACTGTATGTGCCCCAGAGGGCACAATCTTAATGTAAGCATGCCCTAATATGGGAGTCTATGGGCGACAGACACCATTGTGTATTTACAGTGGGATCTCTTGGAGGTACATGTGGGAAATTCCTCCTGACATATACCTCTAATAACTCGTGACGCAAATGCAATGTTAATAAACTCAGAATGTAATTCCCACTTATTAGTGTCCCAAGATGACATCAAAAGAACATGTACTGGGATTCTTTAAAGTGTAACTCCAATCATGCTGTGACGGCAGGATAAATGGCAACCCTGATTCACCATCAACACAAATCTTTGTTAAATTGACCCAATTTGTGCCAGTTAAAACATGTATTCTATCTACCTACATGCACCATATTGTAAGACCAACGTTACCTGGGAATGGAAAACTTTACTAAATGCCTTGAACAATAACAAAAACATGATTTATAAATAAAAGTGATAAGCAAAACTGTAACTTACTTGGGGGATGGTGCGAGACCTGCTCGGACACAAAAGTCACATTATTTTTGGAAGCCCAAGGAACTGGTCCTTCAGAAACCGTCTCCTAAAAAAATTTGAAAGATTAGTATGCTGTCATAGGCAAAATCAAACATTATTCCTGCTAAGGCAATGAAGCAGTCGTCCCATATCAAATATTAATTACAAGTTATCAATTGGAAACATAAAAAAATGCTTCAGTGTTAAAGGGGTATTCCAGGATTTTTTTTTTATTTTACTATGGTACAGGGGCTCATTACCGATATTAGACAACACCCTATAACACACGTAGGTAGAGGTGCACATAGAAGATGCTACACCAAAATTAAAAAAATAGTGCACCAAACACAAGATACCAAAACACAAATATATATTTTTTTAATTAAATTCAAAAGGTTAAAAAACATACAAAAGTACAAAGGCACCAGAGCACATGCAGAAAGTAGACTATACCCATATGTGGTGAGTGTAAACCGCTACAATGAAACATGCCAAGTAACAGTACATAATATACATGCATATAACACCTAAGACAAGGGCAACATAGAAAAACCTGGACACGGATAGTAGGATAAATCGGATTTATCCTACTATCCATGAGAATACGAAGCTTAATTCCCACTGCGCAGCATGAGACAGGCTGTGTAAACGCTATGTGTGACCTTACCCTAATGGTAATTTGCAGCAAAAATAACTCACAGTGTCTTCATTTTCCTGTCCCGGTAGGTCCCAATGACACTGGAAGACTTCTCCTAGGATGGGATTGTAAGGCTTCTTTGCCACAGAGCCCTTTCTGCCAGCATGGAATGCAGACAGGTACCATCTGACCACCTGAACCATCCGATCTTTGGGATCTTTGTGGTCACCAATACTAAAAAGAAACCACACACAACATTATTCATCCCAAAATTCATGGCACAAACATTTTTCATATTGTCTATTAACCACTACAGTTCAATGTGACTAAAAGAGTTACTGTCAATATTATTGATTGGTCGGGGTCTCAGTGCTGAGACCCCCACCAATCTCCAGATATAGCTATGCGCTTCTCCCAGCTATATCTGGAGATTATAAACCACCCAACTTGCTCCTTGATCAGTCTCTACTGCAGGAGATGGGTTCAATAGACTTGCAATGGAGCCGGTCTCCTGCATGTAGGAGTCAGATCAAAAGTAGTTTTTTTTAAATGGCAGTAATGCTTTATTTACACATGTAACAATCAAGCTAGATCCCGGTGTCTTAGCTTCAGTTGTTACAGGATCCATGATGATACATTCAGATTTAAACTTTTTTCCTGGAAAAAGTAATGAATTGCAATTCTAGTCATAAACAAACTGAAGAAACCTGATGGAAAAGTAACACAACTTAGGGAATCTGTACTTTTATAAAGTCTTCATAAAACAAATACCTTACAAACAGGTCTGGATGCGCAAAGAAATCAGCATACATCTCCAGCAAAGATCTTCTTTCAAGGATAAATGTTGGGAGAACAACCTGCATAAAAAAAGAAAAAATTTGGGCTGATAAAGGACATGTCTACTAAGCACCAGCAGTTCAAAGGAAACAAAGCATCAGATTTTACCATATATAACTATATGTGGTAAAATCCTCTTCCTCACCATCCCCGGGAGACGTTTCTCTTTGAAACTGTACCCCGCTGGCCCAGTAAGAAGTCCCCTGGGCGGGGAGTCATCTTTACCTAGGTCCGCTGCTCCGGCTAAAGTGATGACCCCTCTTGGTGTGAGTGACCGCCCTCATCATAGCTCTTCTGCCTTATCAAATGGAGCAGAGCGGGGGTGTCACTGTGGCCAGATCAGCGGCTCTAGGTAAGTATAGCACCCTGCACAGGGGACTACTTATGAAGAAAACAGTGCCCCTGTAGCAGAATGTGACCCGGGCTGTGATTGGCTCAGGCACTCTTGTGCAGAGAAACGGTGTCCCCGTCCCAGTGAGAGAGGGTAGCGGGGAGGCTGATAACTGTCCCGCTGTAAAGAAGAAAACTGTATGTGTGTGTGTGTGTGTAATATATATATATATATATATATATATATCTCACGTGTTGCCAAGCGTTATATGTGGTAAAATCTAATGCTTGGTTCCCTTTAATCCTCATGTAATCTAATGCTAATACTCAGTTAACTCAAGATGACTGCAAGAAGAACCAGCAGCTAAAGTTTTAAAGTTTGGCACAGACACAAACCTCCCATTAACCACGTCTGCAAGGAACATGTTTTTGAACATATCCTGTTTTTTGTGCGGCTGGTTCCAAACAAGTAGAAAGCACACAGTGTGAGCCTTGGTTTGAGGGATGATGTTGTGATGAAATCTAATTCTCACCTTAGTGAGGTCCATGCCCAAGCGGACCTGAGACAGGAGATGCATGATAACGCTCTTGTGCTCCTCCACCGATTCTCCTTCCCCATCATCGTCACGATCATCCTGAGTGTCAAACTGATCTATAAGAAAACAATTAGGAAGTTAAAACGAGATGAAAGCGATTTTAATACATAAATAGTTTCCAAAGGAAATTGCCAGGCTTATAATTTGTTAAATGTCATGTCATGGCAGCGTCTTCTCCAGCCTTTGGCTGTCCAGGCATGCTGGGAGTTGTAGTTTTGCAACAGCTGGAGACACACTGTGTTCTGGACATCACAAAGTTGCATGCAAAAACACAATTGGGTGATTGGAGAGATCGCAGTCGGCCAAAAACAGCATTAAAGATGTATTATGTGTAAAAAACAAAAACTTGAAGGATAGGGGTTAAAGGGGTATTCCAGGAAAACTTTTTTCTTTATATCAACTGGCTCCAGAAAGTTAAACAGATTTGTAAATTACTTCTATTAAAAAATCTTAATCCTTTCAATAATTATCAGCTGCTGAATTTGAGTTGTTGTTTTCTGTCTGGCAACAGTGCTCTCTGCTGACATCTCTGCTTGTCTCGGGAACTGCACAGAGTAGAAGAGGTTTGCTATGGGCATTTGCTTCTAAACTGGGCGGTTCCCAAGACACGTGTCATCAGAGAGCACTTAGACAGAAAAGAACAACTCAACTTCAGCAGCTCATAAGTACTGAACAGATTAAGATTTTTTAATAGAAGTAATTTACAAATCTGTTTAACTTTCTGGAGCCAGTTGATAACCCCTTTAAGTTTTAAATCGCGCATCATGACCCCTGCCTGAAGCGGGGGCCACCAAGCTCCCTCTATATAGTTCTATGGGAGAGCCAAAAATTGCCGAAGGGCTCTCCCATAGAGGTATATGGAGGGGGCGTGGTGGCCCCCGCTTCAGGTAGGGGTCATGACGCGCCGCTGTATTGGAGAGCTGGGGCTCTAAACAGGAGATCGCGGGGGGGCCCCAGCTTTCTAACCCCCTACGATCTAAAACTTTTTCCCTATCCTTCGGATAGGGGATACGTTTTTAACATGATACTTGTTCTTTAAAGGGGTACTCAGCTACTTTTTGAGTTATTCCCTAGAGACGCGCTCACCTCCACCCTCCCGCTGGCGGGAGGAGGCTGTTCAGTGTTCCCATATTAAGGGGAAGGATTTATCAACTGGCGTGCACCTGCTAAATTGAATGCGCTGTGTTATTTTGCACATGAACTTGCGCCAAAGTTATCTAATTTTGCACTACTTTGATTTCACTTTTCTTGCTGTGTGCTTGCAGGAGGTGTGGCTTGAATATGTGTCGGTTGGTGCACTAAAATTGGAACAAATTTTGCTAATGTGACATACACCACATGATGAGTTTTGGCACAACAAAGGTTTGTACAGCAGGTATCGAATCTGTGTTTACGATAAATTCCCGTGTGTTTAGAGCAGTGTTTCCCAAGCAGTGTGCCTCCAGCTATTCCAAAACTACAACTCCCAGCATGCCCGGACAGCCGAAGGCTGTCCGGGCATGCTGGGTGTTGTTGTTTTGCAACAGCTGGAGGCACCCTAGTTGGGAAACACTGGCTTAGAGTCTGCAGTTGCAGATTTTGCTGCATAAGCCACTTCAATACATTTCATAGCAGATTTTTTTTTTACTTCTCGGGTGAAGTCAACGAGGAAAATCTGCAATTCATCTTGCTAAGTACTCAGTATACTGATTTAGGATGCTGTGGTATTAAAGGGAATACGTCATCCAATATTTTATTTTTAGATTTTCCATTTTGACAATGAAATCATGTGTAAAAAAAAATTTCAATGACCTTTTTTCTACTGGTAAGGAAATATAAAAAAAGTTATATTTTTTCATATTTCCCAGTAATGTCCAGCAGAGGGAGCTAATGAAAAGAAAAACCCAAAATACAGCGGCCAAGTCAAGCAACCTGTAAACCCCTGCGGATGGCTTGACACCTCTCCTACATTCGTATAGGTCCTATGCTGTACTGTTCTTATGTGCAGTTCACAGAGCAACTTGTGTGTAAAGGAGGGAGACAACATGCTACGGCCATCACAGACACATTCTGGCACAGCATCTTTTCTGCAGCAGCAGCAGCATTTTGACCCTCTCTCTTCCACAAAACCTACACTTTAAAACGTACAGAAGCATATAGTTCAAAGCTTAGAAAAGCTTTAGCACAGGAAGCCTTGCATCCCTATGCTCTTAAGCCCTGTGTGTGTTGAACAATCTGATTACATATGGTGACCTGCTGCAAAAAAAAATTATATATATATATATAAACAAAAAACTTTATTTCAATTGTTCTTGTTCAAAGAACAATTGAAATAAAGTTTATAAATGTATTATGTATTATTATTTTATTATAATAATTAATTATTATTATAATAAATAATAATTATAATAATTATTATTATAATTATTATTATTAATAATAATAATAATAAAAATATATACATTTCCTTTGACTTTCCAAATTTAACAGAGCAGACTATAGGGTTACTTTGAGTTGCATACAGCCAAATTTATTCTAGTGGAAATATGGAAAATCATCCTACAAAAAACAAAAACAAAAAAACTCCATGCAGCTCCTGCAGTTATCGAGGTTTTTGTCACCACCTACCATTGGTCCCATTTGACATGGAGGAATTGAGGGATTCTGTAGTGTCCGGCCTCTTCAGACTGGTCCCCGTGCTGCTGTGCGTTAGGGCTGCCGCAGACTCCGACGAGCTGTACAGAAAAAAAACGTATTCAGTTTTAGATCATGTCATAAGCTATCTATGACCCCTTCCCCCAGACATGACACTAGAAGTCTCAGCATGCCTAGTCACCAACGCAATTACCCCTGTACCAAATTAAAGATTTTCACTGGCTACCAGCATGATAAACCAGTCTTTGTGGAAGCCAAAATAGATGATCAATGCCAAGCAGGATGTTTTATAATCAGAAATCTAAAAATAAACATTTGACAAAGCAATTTTGTTGGTAAAGGAAACAAAGCATAAGCAAGAAGAGACTCTGGGTAATAGAGAGCTACATTAACATCACTATCGTATGCATAGCATAGAACAGTGTCTCCCAACCAGAGTGCCTCCAGCTGTTGCAAAACTACAACTCCCAGAATGCCATCGGCTGTCCGGGCATGCTGGGAGTTGTAATTTTGCAACAGCTGGAGGCACCCTGGTTGGGAAGCACAGGCATAGAATTATACAGTAAATGTGGGGATTTATGAAAAGTAGTGTAACAAAGATTAATATACTGTAACGATGACAACACATATTGTTTGATATAATCATGTATATATACGTACATATACACACACACCTATACATATATACACTGTAACTTATGACGATCAATGCGTAACAGGACTGTACACAGTTTTGTATAAAAAGGGCCTCACTGACCATTCTGGGTGAAATCCCACAAGAAAGGGAAGGGGATTTCATGAATGGAAGAGATTATCTGACATGTGTGCTGGGTTTTCTTCGTGTCTGCCTACATGCCTCATTATGCTTTGGCTGTCTGGGCATGCTGGGAGGTGAAGTTTTGCAACAGCTGGAGGCACACTGTTTGAAAAATACTGCACTACAAGGAGATGTTAGAGCAGGGGTCGGAAACCCATCGGTTTTAATAACAGGTCAATTGCTGACACGCTTGGACCTTTGCCTCTGTGCCCAGTTGTTCACCTTCATAGACCACAAACCTCTTACCTCTCAAGTAATGCCCGTTACTGCTAAGCAAGGCTTTTTTATTAAGGGGGCACAAAAAGTGTCTAAAAGACAGAATAAATGTGGTGCAAGGCATGTAGCCTGTTTTATTTTTGACACTAACTTCACCAGAACTAGTGCATCTGCAATTTTAAATCTGCCCCAGTATATTTAAATTGCCTAGCAATAACGCAGGAAACTTCCAAACATTCACCCCAGAGTTTCACAGGTTACAGGATTCAACCTCTCCACCTCTATAAACCTGCCTTACCCTGCAATTCAAAGACTCTCCCGGTAAAAAATGCAAATAAATAGTATCTCCTTAGTGATCAACACAAACCCAAAAAATCTCATCATGCTGCCCCCATAAACCAAAGTCAACATATCAACCAATTTGCGGAAGGCAGAACCGTGGATGAGGAAATGTATGATATTTTGTAAAGATTATTCCCTTGTACAGATATAGAAATGAGTG
Source organism: Hyla sarda (assembly GCF_029499605.1). NCBI lineage: Eukaryota > Metazoa > Chordata > Amphibia > Anura > Hylidae > Hyla > Hyla sarda. Next base: position 203,045,175 of record NC_079195.1, read on the forward strand.
GTTCACACTATAAAAACCAATATGTCAATGTGTCTGCTAGACATAAAGATTAATAGCTGTGACATTTCAATGTATGATGCGGGGCAAGCTTAATTATAAAAGTCATTAGTGAGAGGTCATCGCATCCACATAGCTCCAGATAATGTAAATTCATGTCTGAAATGTACATGGATCCTTACCAGCTAGACAGAAGTCTTGCAGCAAAAACAGAGAAGCATAATGTTTAGAATAGGCCATGAAACAACACATATAATTTTTTTTCTGTGTGTATTTATAAAATATATATATATATATATATATATATATATATATATATATATATACATACATACATACATACATACAACACACACATACAAACGGTATAATACACAACGCACATATAAATAACAACAAGCAAGTAAGTTGTGTCCAAATGCTGGCAGTAAGATTTCTGTACATTGTTAAATGCAACAGGTTAGCAAGAATAAGAACCCTATGGCTCAGTAAGGAGGGCCATGTGAACAATTGCTAAATGGGGAGATGTACCGCTGTATTTTTTGGTGGTCCAAAATAACCAGAGCAGCCAAGGAATAAGCATTAACTCATTGACTGTTGATCTCTGGCCCCATTACACAGGGAATAGGCCTGTTTCGCTGATAATTGCCCCATGTAATAGGGTCTTTACTAAACAGATGAAAGGGAGTATAGCTGAAGACCAGGGCTGTGGAGTCGGTAGATAAATGTTCCAACTCCGGAGATTTTTGTACTTCCGACTCCTCTGTATTAATATGCAAATATATTTTATACATTCCTTGAAGGAAAGAAAGGCAACATACATGTCATTACCACAGGACTACTGGCTGGGAAGCCAACAGTCTACTGTATTGAACAGTTTGTGTGCTGATCTGCTGCTGAAGATAGGGCAGTGGGAGGATCCAGGAAGGGGCATTTATTATAAAACATGATTTCCCTAGTAGAATCCCATAGTCATGTTTAAAGTTTAAAGGGGTACTCTGCCCCTAGACATCTTATCCCCTATCCAAAGGATAGGGGATAAGATGTCAGATCGCCGAGTCCCACTGCTGGGGACCCCCGGGATCGCCGCTGCGGCACCGCGCTTTCATTACTACACAGAGCGAGTTCGCTCTGTGCGTAATGACGGGCGATACAGGGGACGGAGCAGCGTGATATCATGGCTCCGCCCCTCGTGACATCACACCCCCCCTTCATTCAAGTCTATGGCGGGGGGCGTGACGACCGCCACTCCCCCTCCCAGACTTTTATTGAGAGGGTGCGCTGTGACATCACGAGGGGTGGGGCCGTGACTTAACGATGCTACGGCCCCTGTATCGCCCGTCATTACGCACAGAGCGAACTCGCGGTGCCGCAGCGATAGGGGATAAGATGTCTAGGGGTGGAGTACCCCTTTAAGCTTACAATAGAGTTTACAAGTTTTTACAGCCTTAGCTGAATGGCAGCAGTTTTTCCAATGGTTTACAGCTTCAGTCTTGAACTTTTGACCCTCCATTCCCTTCACTTATAAAAGTGTCTCTAGTCCTGCAAAAACATATTTACTTAATCCCTTATCAGTGAGAGGCTAGGTTACCCATGGGTTCCCTGTAACAGCAGAACACAACAGTATGGAAAGTATAAGTATTGCTGCTCCTAATTGTGCATTGTGTGTCATATAGTAGAGCACATGAAAAGCATGTTTCTTCGCGGTCACTTAACGAGTTCGTTTTGCGGTTACGTGAGGCACTGCATGCATTGATCTTTAGTCTTACAGTAGAGAAGTCATTAATTATAACTTTTTGTGAATTGGGACATTTAAACTTGCTTTTTTTTTTTTTATTCCAATCTAAATTTTGTAGGAGTCTGAGTCGGTGCAGACTCCGACTCCAGGTACCCCAAATTTCGCCCGACTCAGACTCCACAGCCCTGCTGAAGACTACAAAGTGTTCATTTGTAGTCTGTAACCATAGAGATTTAAGCGTCTGCTTAGCCCAGTGTTTTCCAACCAGGGTGCCTCCTGCTGTTGCAAATCTCCAACTCCCAGGATGCCCGGACAGAATGCTGGGAGTTGTAGTTTTGCAACAGCTGAAGGCACCCTGGTTGGAAAACACTGGCTTAGGCACTGTAAACAAAACAGAGACTAGAAAATAGAATAGAGAACCAATAAATAGTACAGATCGCAAGGAATTTTAACTGGCTAAGGTTGTCCATTATTCACATTAAAAACAAAACAAATGCCGATCATTCTCTGTTTGACTGTTTATCTAATTGTTTGATAGCCTAAGGAGACTGCTTCGGTTTTTAGGAGTCCCTAGGACTCCTTCATTAAGTACTTGAACTGAGCTGTCCACCATTTCTAGAGTCTGGTTATTTGCCTGGTACTTCCATAGCGAGTCACTTGTTGCTGACGACACTCAGAACAATTCATCTGGTGTTACTATGTAAGTCGCTACTGCAATACCCATGCCTGTTCTACTGTCACTCTGGATTACTGTATTTTATATTAGAAAACAAAAATTTTTATTTAAAAATAAAAATAAATAAATGCTGAGCACATATGTAATAGGACATGGCTTTAAATGCTTGACGCAGATACAATATTAGAGCCAGAACTGTCCATTTCTTGAAGCTGATGGTAGATGCCATACTTCTAAAATCACCTATTTCTCAGCCAAGTGTCAAGGAGGCGGCGCTGATTTTTGCGAAAATGACATTGGGGAATTATGAATATGATATTTTCTGTTTGTCAATAGTGTGAAAACTGCCAGCAGTGAATGGGTTAAAGAGTACCTGTCATAAAACCATATTTTCTAAATTAACTCAGATTATATCCCCTAAGTACTTTTTTGGCTTTTTCTAAACAGCAATACCATGTGACTGGATAAATGGATATATAAAAAGGAACTGGTTATTGCTGTTTTATGCCATGACTAAGGACATTCTTGTTCGAAACACGTAGGCTGCTGTGCCCAGCTTGTATTTTATATTTATGTTTCAATAAAAGTAGATCCTTTTACCTGCCGTTGGTGCCGGATTACTCTTTTCTCCTAAGTACTCCTAACACCCCTCCTGCCCTGAATTCTGAGCTTTAAAAAGCTGTGTATCATAACTTTCCCCTTGCTCACATTGTGCGAGCTCCCGGCAGGAGAAAGTGGGCGTTCCCCAGCAGGCGTGACATCACTGAAGCCTGCCAGAGCTGTGCCTCTCCATGCCCCGCACGCACTTCCTGAGTTTGGTCTCCTGCCAGGCCGGGAGGAGACCAAACTAACTGACTTGTGGCAGGGAACAGAACAGAGCCACCTAGTGGCCGCTTTTTTTTTTTTTTCATTAAAAACATATAAAAGGTTGAGAATTTTAACAGCAAGTAAATACACTGCTCAAAAAAAAAATGAAGGGAACACTAAGATAACACATCCTAGATCTGAATGAATGAACTAATCGTATGAAATACTTTCCTCTTTACATAGTTGAATGTGCTGACAACAAAATCACACAAAAATTATCAATGGAAATCAAATTTATCAACCCATGGAGGTCTGGATATGGAGTCACACTCAAAATCAAAGTGGAAAACCACACTACAGGCTGATCCAACTTTATGTATTGTCCTTAAAACAAGTCACAATGAGTCTCGGTAGTTTGTGTGGCCTCCACGTGCCCATATGACCTCCCTACAACGCCTGCGCATGCTCCTGATGAAGTGGCGGATGATCTCGTGAGGGATGTCCTCCTAGACCTGGACTAAAGCATCCGCCAACTACTGGACAGTCTGTAGTGCAACGTGGCGTTGGTGGATGGAGCGAGACATGATGTCCCAGATGTGCTCAATCGGATTCAGGTCTGGGAGCGGGCCAGTCCATAGCATCAATGCCTTCCTCTTGCAGGAACTGCTGACCCACTCCAGTCACATAAGGTCCTAGCATTGTCTTGCATTAGGAGGAACCCAGGGCCAACCGCACCAGCATATGGTCTCACAAGGGGTCTGAGGATCTCATCTTGGTACCAAATGGCAGTCAGGCTACCTCTGGCAAGCACACTGGCTGTAAGGCCCCCCAAAGAAATGCCACCCCACACCATTACTGACCCACCGTCATGCTGGAGAATGTTGCAGGCAAAAGAACATTCTCCACAGCGTCGCCACACTCCTTCACGTCTGTCACATGTGCTCAGTGAGAACCTGCTTTAATCTGTGAAGAGCACAGGGCGCCAGTGGCAAATTTGCCAATCTTTGGTGTTCTCTGGCACATGCCAAACGTCCTGCATGGTATTGGGCTGTAAGCACAACCCCCACCTGTGGACGTCGGGCCCTCATACCACCCTCATGGAGTCTATTTCTGACCATTTGAGTGGACACATGCACATTTGTGGCCTGCTGGAGGTCATTTTGCAGGGCTCTGGCAGTGCTCCTCCTGCTCCTCCTTACACAAAGGCAGAGGTAGCAGTCCTGCTGCTGGGTTTTTGCCCTTCTACGGCCTTCTCTACGTCTCCTGATGTACTGGCCTGTCTCCTGGTAGCGCCTCCATGCTCTGGACACTACGCTGACAGACACAGCAAACCTTCTTGCCACAGCTCACATTAATGTGCCATCCTGGATGAGCTGCCCTAGCCAAGCCACTTGTGTGGGTAGTAGACTCCGTCTTATACTACCACTAGAGTGAAAGCACCGCCAGCATTCAAAAGTGACCAAAACATCAGCCAGGAAGCATAGGAACTGAGAAGTGGTCTGTGGTCACCACCTGCAGAACCACTCCTTTATTGGGGGTGTCTTGCTAGTTGCCTATAATTTCCACCTGTTGTCTGTTCCATTTGCACAACAGCATGTGAAATTGATTGTCAATCAGTGTTGCTTCCTGAGTGGACAGTGTGATTTCACAGAAGTGTCATTGACTTGGAGTTACATTGTGTTGTTTAAGTGTTCCCTTAATCACCTCTATTACTGAAGTGCATGCACTGAATGGCTGTCTGGTAGCGCCCCCTACAGTACAGGGAGGAACTACAATTTCTGTACTACTCCTTACCTATGCCAGGGTTAGCCGCTCCTTTGGACACAAAGTAAGGGTGGCTCCATTTGGGACACTGTGTGTACTGTATAGGACCCTGAAGAAGCTCCTGTCCTCTACATAAACCATTGTTTCAGAAACAGAGTGCCTCCAGCTGTTGCAAAACTACAACTCCCAGCATGCCCGGACAGCCAACGGCTGTCCGGGCATGCTGGGAGTTGTAGTTTTGCAACAGCTGGAGGCACTCTGGTTGGGAAACACTGACATAGACAGTGATTACAGCTTCTAGCAGATCTTTATTACTTTTATATGTAAGGACTTGTTTTATCTATATTAGTTATCTACTTATTTTTCTTTAATCCTCACTTTTTCCTATTTTTGGATGACATTTTGGTGCCTTCAGAACCAATTACCAGGTTCTACTTTCCGGTTCTCAAATTCTAAAACTAAATAAAGCAGCTGCAGAGAGCCATACTATCAGGGCAGATCTGCGTAAATGTTTTTTTCTTTTAAACAGGTTTATGACCTAATGTTTTATTTACTCGTGTGTTTTTGTTTATAATCAGTCCAACAAAGGGTCAGTTCAGTCATTGGAATTTGTACTTTAGAACCAGGATCTGGCTTTTCTGGGTCACTTTGGGAGGAGTTGGTTTTGTTTACGCTTTACTTTCCTGGACTGTGCAAACGTTGCTGGAAATCACAAATGGATGTGATTCCTATGACTACATATTCATCTACCGGCAGATCTAGGTCACGTTCAGAAGTGGCAGAATTGGGATTCATTTTTGGATCAGTTTCTGTATGGAATGCAGAGACATACACAATCCGTGAGAATGGGTATTTCACCTTCTGAAATGGCAAAGCATTACAGACTTGCTGTGTACAACAAATGGGGAATAACTCAACGACTACATTTTCATTATAAATTTATAGTGGCAATGACCACTCTATGATGAAGGTGGCAGAGGCTTAAAGGGGTACTCCGCCCCTAGACATCTTATCCCCTATCCAAGGATAAAATGTCTGATCGCGGGGGTCCTGCTGCTGGGAACCCTCCGATTTATCCTGCAGCCCCCTGAGTCATCAGCTCTACGGAGCTAACTTTGCTCCGTGGACGATAAATAGGCCGGCGATTTGTGATGTCATGGATCCGCCCCCTCGTGACATCACGCCTCGCCCCATTAATGCAAGTGTATGAAAGGGGCGTGGCCATGGATAGGGGATAAGATGTCCAGGGGAAGAGTACCCCTTTAAGCAGTGTTTCCCAACCTGGGTGCCTCCAGCTGTTGCAAAACTAGAACTCCCAGCCGTTGGCTGTCCGGGCATGCTGGGAGTTGTAGTTCTGCAACAGCCAGAGGCACCCTGGTTGGGAAACACTGGACTAAAGACAGGTGACGTGGTCATAGATCGCCATGTTGCACGGCTTCATCCCATCTAATAAATAGGGTTGTATTTGCAACCAGAAAGTGGCAGCGACTGTGAAACATTGCTGGAGATTACAAATAGATGTCATTTATATGATTATATATTCACCTGCCGGCAGGTCTAGGCTACGCTTAGAAGTGGCAGATTTGTGAAGAAGTTTTGGAGCAGTTTCCATATGGAATACAAAAAACATACATAATAGGTTTTTGCATGTTTCTGTTGCGTTGAGACGTGACCCCTTTTACTTTCATTAGCTTTGATGCATTCTGATACAACGTGTATCGGGCTGTTGTACGAAGCATTAGGCCCATTTAAACTACTGTATTTCAGTAGTGTGAATAGGCCCCAACAATCCACACCATATGCAGCGGGAAACCGCCTAAATCAATTGCCGTTATGACGGCCCGTACACGGCAATGCAATCTGCACGGAATTCCGGCAAAAGAATAAATACGGTCATTATTTCAAGGGAGCCCGGAATCTAGAATTAGATTAGAATCAGAGTAACTGAACAGTCTGCAAGGTACAGCGGAATCCCATTGAAAGCAATGGGAGGCTTCTGCACTGGAAATTTAATACCATAGTGTGAATGGGCCCTTACAGACAATGATCAAAGGGAAAAAATTATGCAAATATATTTTCTTACAGAAGGAAGAAAATCTTCTCTTTGGCGCAATCTGTATGCTAAAGCCCTAATGACACTTACCGCCCCTATAATTTTCCTTTTACTAATGGCTTGTATTGTCCATGTTGGCCAAAAAAAAGTATAGAAAAAAATGGCTGTATTCCTCTGACTTAAATAGTAGGCATTATTATAGTGAACATGGCGTGTGGCCTGGTTGGCTTAATATAGCAGGAGGAGGAGGCGGCAAGAAACCAAACAGGAACCTGACTTACTCCATGCATCGTTTTGGGGACGAAGTGCTCTGGTAGAACTCATCAGCATCATAGAATTCATCTTCACTGCTGGAGTAGGAGAAATCCGGAACTGTATTAGGAGACAGATTGACATGGCTGGGGGTTGTCAGACTACTGCTGGGAACAGACTGACCGCTTCCTAGGAGGATAAAAGGATCAGAATTGTATTAATGAAGCAATACTGCACAAACACCTCATGAGTATTCATCTCTAGTCATAAGCTGCATAATGTTCCTGAGCATCTTCCACTTATTTAAATAATTGAAAGGGTTTTTCCAGGAAATGCGAAAGGTTACCATGTGCCTCCCCCTGCCTTATAACAATAAAAGGCAGTATACTTACCTCCCCTCACTCCCCTGACACTGGAGCTAATCAGATCTCCTGGTTCATTCTGCACTCCTGTTCTACCAGCTTTGTGTGACTTCCTCTCCCCTGCTCAGCTCTGTGATTGGCTGACAGGGGAATGGGATGTCATTAGAAGATGGAAAGAAAACAAACAAAAGTGGACTGAAAGATCTGACAGCTGCTGCGCTGGGGGAGAGATATAGGTAAGTATGCGTCTTTAATTGTTTTAATGCAGAGGAAAGCACATAGTAAACTTTTACATTTCCTGGAAAACTCCTTTAACCTGCAGCCATCCTCATGTTTTCAGTGGTATTTAACATCTCACCTGTGCTGTTGGGTGTTGGAGTCTGGTGACTGGCAAGGGTGCCCCCTACTGACCCAACAGCCAATGAGGATGGGCGCGGCTCTCCTTTACCAACCTGGACAGTTTCTGGAATATAAATACAAACCAGTCACTGAACTGAACAACTTATTTCTCACGTAATTTTACCAAAATTATGTAAGAGAAGTTTTGTCGATATCTTAACTAAATTTACATAAAAATATACAGTTGTATTTGTTACTAACTTTACATACATCTCATCATACAATAAAAGAGTGGTCTATTTTACACAATCTCTCTTAGTTAGAAGGAGCTTCCAGCAATCAGCTTTAAAGGGGTACTCCATTGGGAAAGACATTTTTTAAATCAAATCAAGTTAAACAGATTTGTAAATTACGTCTATTAAAAAAAATCTTAATCCTTCCAGTACTTATCAGCTGCTGTATGCTCCAAAGGAAGTTCTTTTATTTTTGAATTTCTTTTCTGTCTCTCCAGAGTGCTATCTGCTGACACCTCTGTCCATTTTAGGTCCACTGTCCAGAGCAGAATAGGTTTGCTATGGAGATTTCCTCCTGCTCTGGACAGTTCCTGACATGGACAGAGGTGTCAGTAGAGAGCACTGTGGTCAGAAATTCAACAAGAAAAGAACTTCCTGTGGAGCATACAGCAGCTGATAAATACTGAAAGGATTTTTAAATAGAAGTAATTTACAAATCTGTTTAACTTTTTGGCACCAGTTGATTTGAAAAAAAATTGTTTTCCACCGGAATACCCCCTTAAAGTGATTCACACAGACATGTCAAAATTTTGATCGGACATGGTCTCAGGGCAAAGACCCACACATATAGGTATAGCGGGGAAAAGCATCATGCCCTAGCTGCTCCATCCAACCAATTGCAGGAGACAGGCTCCATTGTATGACTTCAAAGCCCACCTCCTGCAATGAGTTGGATTGAGCGGCGAGCCAGAGAGTGAAGCGCACAGCTGCACACTTCTCCTGGCTTTATCTAAGACCTCGACGAAACAAAACTTGAAAGAGTTTCTTTTTTTATTTTTATTTTTTTTGGGACAGTGTGGAGGAACTTGGCAGAAAGGGTGCATTTATACTACGTAATCTCTGCTTGGATGTATATTGTGCAGAGATTCCAGCTACTGCAGGCTCCTAGTGATTCATTGGGCACTAGGACCATTTAGACCGTCTCCATAGATGGCAATACATTTTGGAGCGTATCCTGCCGAAAAAATTTGCAAGTTCATTCTGTCAGCCAAGTCTGGAGTTTGAATTTCCATGGTGGAACGGTGCAGCAGAACCTGACTGAAAACAATAGGAAACTGGTGCACCAAAATTTCGCAGAGTGAATGCGCCTTATGTGTTGTGAGTATTAATCCAGATTCACAATTATACACCCGTTTATAAATGTTGATATTTCTGGGTAAATCCGTGGCCGGCTAGGCTTTTTTCCTGTAATATAAGGACAGCTCCAGTCCTCATACACAGCAGCTCTTAATAATGTCTCACAGAGCGGGGTACACTCTCTAGGACAGTGGTGTCCAAACTGTTGCCCTCCAGATGTTGAAAAACTACAATTCCCAGCATGCCTGGACAGCCAACGGCTGTCCGGGCATGCTGGGAGTTGTAGTTTTGCAACATCTGGAGGGCCACAGTTTGGACACCACAGCTCTAGGATGTCCATACGCAGTTGTCGGGCACACTGACACAGCTAGTCTTCATCAGACCTCTCCCATAATAAAAATCCCCAAAAAATTCTAACCTGGCATTGGAACGGTTTGAGTTGGCATAGTGCGAATCACTGCAGGCTCCAATAGACTTGGCTGATAAATCGAATCCACAGGATTTATGGTGCTCTATAAAAAAAAGAGAAGCATATATGCAATTTAGAGAAAGCGCCAGAAAAGGAAGAAATCCGAACCATGAAACTCCAGTGCAGAGTGATCTAGAAAGTGAATTTGTTTATGAACCAAAAAAATACAGATTGTGATCTACCGACCACGGTACAACAAATTCCCTATAGAAGATACGAGAAGAAAAATAACAACTCAATACAACATATCTCTCCAGAGATGCTGATTGACTCTCTCTCACCACCGAATAAACTAATCAGTAAATAGGTTAAAAAAAGACACAGATTCCTGATGACTGTAGTTTAGGGGGGGTTTAGGAAGCAACAGGGTCTCTTTAAAAGGGGTACTCCGGTGAAAAACATTTTTTTTTTTTTTTTAAATCAACTGGTGCCAGAACATTAAAACAGATTTGTAAATTACTTCTATTTAAAAATATTTCCTTATATTTAATTTCCTTTCTGTCTGTCCTCAGTGCTCTCTGCTGACACCTCTGTCCATTTTAGGAACTGTCCAGAGTAGGAGCAAATCCCCATAGCAAACCTGTCCTGCTCTGGACAGTTCCTGACATGGACAGAGGTGTCAGCAGAGAGCACTGTGGTCAGGCAGAAAAGAAATTCAAAAAGAAAAGAACTTCCTCTGTAGTATTCAGCAGCTGATAAGTACTGGAAGGATAAAGATTTTTAAATAGAAGTAATTTACAAATCTGTTTAACTTTCTGGCATCAGTTGATTTAAAAAAAAAAAAAAAAAAATCCACCGGAGTACCCCTTTAATATAGGACCATTCTGGGGTAGTCCAGTGGTGAAAAACTTATCCCCTATCCTAAGGATAGGGGATAAGTTTGAGATCGCGGGGGGTCCGACCGCTGGGGCCCCCTGCGATCTCTCTGTACGGGGGCCAGGCTCTCCGGCCAGATAGCGGGTGTCGACCTCCGCACAAAGTGGCGGCCGACACGCCCCCTCAATACATCTCTATGGCAGAGCCGGAGATTGCCGAAGGCAGCGGTTTGGCTCTGCCATGGAGTTGTATTAAGGGGGCGTGTCGGCCGCCGCTTTGTGCGGAGGTCGACACGCCCCCTTCCCGCGGGCTTTCGGGGCTCCGTACAGGAGATCGCAGGGGGCCCCAGCGGTCGGACCCCCTGCGATCTCAAACTTATCCCCCTATCCTTAGGTGTTCACCACTGGACTACTCCTTTAAGTTATTTTACCGTTAGGCAGATACTTGGAAAAATAACAACCCAATATTTTCAGCCATAACACAACACTTAAGTAACTCAAGGCTGAATTTTCTTAAAGGAGTTGACCAGGATTAGAAAAGAGGGTCTACTTATTCTTAGCACCAGCACAACTCTTGTCCATGGATTGTGTCTTGCACTGCAGCTTCACTCTATTGAAGTAAATATGGCCAATTTGGACAAAGGCGCTGCTGCTTCTACTTTTTTCCCCCATTCCCAAAAACCCTCTATATACAGTGATCCCTCAAGTTACAATGGCCTCAACATACAATAGTTTCAACATACAATGGTCTTTTCTGGAGCTGAAACCAGACTCAACATACAATGCTACAGACTGTCCAGATCTGTGAAATGTGTCAATGGCTGAAAGAACTGACCAAGCAGAATGGACATTCACTGGTAAAACCCCTGTATTACTGAAGTGTATGCACTGACTGGTGTCTGGTAGCGCCCCCTACAGTACAGGGAGGTATTACATGTTCTGTACTCTTTACCTTTGCCAGGGTTAGCTGTTCCTTTGGACACCAGGTGAGGGCGACTCCATGTTACTTTTTTAGGACACTGTGTAATGTACAGGACCCCGAAGAAGCTCCTGTCCTCTACATAGACCAGTGTTTCCCAAGCAGGGCGCCTTCAGTTGTTGCAAAACTACAACTCCCAGCATGCCCGGACAGCCTTTGGCTGTCCGGGCATGCTGGGAGTTGTAGTTTTGCAACAACTGAAGGCACCCTGCTTGGGAAACACTGACATACACAGTGATTTACAGCTCCCAGCAGATATTTATTACTTTTATATGTAAGGATTTGCTTTATCTCTATTAGTTATCTACTTATTTTTCTTTAATCCTCACTTTTTCCTATTTTTGGATGACATTTTGGTGCCTTTAGAACCAATTACCAGGTTTCCATAGAGTTCTGGCCTCAACATACAATGGTTTCAACATACAATATTAATTGGTTCCAGGACGACCATTGTAACTTGAGGGACCACTGTAATAGAAAAGTCAGCAATACATTCGAAATAATGAAAAGTATAAAGCACTGATATATTAAAGACCTATAGATAGGATCCAAGTCCTGGTATTTGCTTAGAGGGAATCTTGCCTAATAGTTAAATCATGCAGCATTAATTCAGCTTGAAATGAGTAATAATGGTAACAGGATGAAATGTGAAGTACACGGAGGGGTTAATGGTAGAGGTGTACAGGATGGCAGTCCGGAGACAGAGAAAATGAAGATATTACACACTTAATGGTATCAGATTTACATCTGGATCATGGTTACTTGGTGATGCATGTAGAGATGCAGTCCAAGCTTTAAAGGGGTATTCCAGGAAAAAAACTTTTTTATTTATCTCAACTGGCTCCAGAAAGTTAAACAGATTTGTAAATTACTTCTATTAAAAAAATCTTAATCCTTTCAATAATTATCAGCTGCTGAAGTTGAGTTGTTGTTTTCTGTCTGGCAACAGCGCTCTCTGCTGACACCTCTGCTTGTCTCGGGAACTGCGCAGAGTAGAAGAGGTTTGCTATTTGCTTCTAAACTGGGTGGTTCCCAAGACACGTGTCATCAGAGAGCACTTAGACAGAAAAGAACAACTCAACTTCAGCAGCTCATAAGTACTGAAAGGATTAATATTTTTCAAATAGAAGTAATTTACAAATCTGTTTAACTTTCTGGAGCCAGTTGATATATGAAAAAAAGTTTTTTCCTGGATAATCCTTTTAAAGAAGAAATTCAGGATTAACAAATGTATCCGAGCGCTGGGGTTCCCCCCGTGATCAGGCATTTAACCCCTGTCCCGCGGATAGTGGAAACATTTATTACCCCTGGATTTCTTCTTTAAGGCTCGGACTACATCGCTACATGCATCACCAAGTAACCATGATCCTGATCCAGATAAAAAAAGGAAGCGTTGAGTCCCAAAATGGTTGCAATGTATTTGAAGACAAGTGTGTCTTGTTTACAGTCAAGCATGGTGGTGAGTGCCATGGTCTGGGCCTACATGAGCCCTGCTGACACTGGGGGCTACAGATCATTGAGGGAACCATGAAGGCCAACATGTACAGTGATTGAAGCAGAGCATTACTCCCTCCCTTCACGGACTGGGCCTCAGGGCAGAACCCACATGATACTGACCCCAAACACCTCCAAGATGACCACTGCCTTGCTAAAGAAGCTAAGGGTAAAAGTGGCGGAGCAGCCACTACATTATGTTGAAGTGATGACCAGTGGGGAACTATGCTCTGTCGGAATGGCAACAGGGAATCATGGTAGGCGAGTAAATATTATTGTAGCCAAGCGTGGCCTCATTTAAACATAAAATGCCTCTGTACAATCCCTTCAAGGCCAGCTACACATGGGTGACACGGTATCTGCCCATACTGGGGCTGACCTAATACATTACTACCATCCACAACCTATGACCTTAGCAGTATCAGCTGATGATCTAATGTGGATGGGGAAGCCCTCCGTATTCTATCGAGGGGAGGACCTTCTTCATTTTCTGTCTTCATGAAACTTAAGCTCTGACAAGATGCTGGTAACAGTCCATGGATGCTCAGCCTAACCTGAGTATTCATGTGTACAGCAATATCTGGGAAGGTAACTGTTGGCTGTATAAGCGTTCAGCCAATAGGTAAGTCATGTGTAGTTCACGAAGATCCAGCTCGCCCCACCGATATGCCCCCGACACGGATCCGCACCCAGCCCGGCGCACACAGACTCAAACAAGAAGAAGAAATGATCCAGCGTGGGTCAGTAGAAATCCAGACTTTATTGGAACTCACAGTAAAAGCAGTACAAGCAACCAGCAAATCAGACGCGTTTCAGGCGCATGCGCCCTTCGTCAGTGACGAAGGGCGCATGCGCCTGAAACGCGTCTGATTTGCTGGTTGCTTGTACTGCTTTTAGGGTACATTCCCACACGGCGTATTTGCTGCGTATTTGCTGCTGCGTATTTTATTTTCTCTGTTGAAGTCAATGGGTAGGTAAATACGCAGCACCAAATACGCAGCAAATACGCAGCAAAATACGCCGTGTGGGAACGTACCCTTACTGTGAGTTCTAATAAAGTCTGAATTTCTACTGACCCACGCTGGATCATTTCTTCTTCTTGTTTGAATAGGTAAGTCATGTATGGCTGGTTTGGGGCCCACCGAATCCAATCCATATGTCTACAAGACGAAGGATGGATGACATGTACTGCGTGACATCAAACGCTTCCAGTGTATGGTCTTTGGTTCGGGCCATAATAGGTCACTTAGTTTGCCCATCACCAAGTCATAGTTGACCACATCCCACAAATACAACATCTCCCTTTGTCGTCAGAATTTTCTGTAGAAACAGTTAGTGTTAATGTGGGAGAAGTGATTACTGTAAGAAGAATAGGAAGTGGAAGCATCTAGAAGAATGGTGAAGAAAAGACCAGGTCTTCCTCAGACCAGGCGAATGTTCTGCAGAGATAAAGGAAGTAAAAACATTAGGGAGAGACTTACTATCAGTCCATCTGCGTGCTTGTCCTCATTAGTTTGGTCCTTAAGAAAAGAAAACGTTAACAGTGTGAACATGCAGCAACGGATAAGGCCACAAACAACACCACCTGAAGCCTGCAGCACATTTGCCACCAAAGAGCCTAAAGGTGCTTAAAGAGTACCTGCCATTAGGAAAAACTTTTGGCCTGTGTTTCGACTTCTGCTGGTCAGGAGAGCAAACAGGGAGAAGACCGCACTGCCGCACGCTACTCTCCCTGCCTAAACTTCCCCCTTCCCTCGCCTGTGTCACGTGATCGATACACTCTCATAGATTTACATGGCGAGTTTGTCTCGATCATGTGACATGGAGCTGGGAGCATAACGTACTGAGCGTAAACTTCTCATGCGTCTCCTGATCGGGGGGAGGTCTGAACAATCAGACCCCGCCGATAAGAAATGTTAAAACATTAAGTTTTTTTCTAATGACAGTGGCCATTTAAACACCTTTAAAAGGGGTTATCCTACAATCTAAAGTTATTCCCTATCCATAAGGTGAGAGATAACTGAGCGTTGTGCGTCCAACTGCTGGGAACCCCACCAATCATGAGAATGGAGTTAGGTGTCCCACGGAATGATTGGCCAGTGCTCAAGTCTCTCGCTATCAGGATTCTGAACATTTAATAGCAGAAACAACCGCTACTGAATGTACAGAGCTGCGTCTGGTATGAAGTGACGAGGCTGCAGTAATCCTTCAAAAGCACCAGACTCCTTATCTAGCTCAGTGTTTCCCAGCCAGGGTGCCAAAAGGTGTTATGAAATGACAACTCCCAGCATGCCCGATAGCCAAAGGCTGTCCGGGCATGCTGGGAGTAGTTGTTTCGCAACAGCTGGAGGTTACGTGGTTGGGAATTACAGAATTAGCTACATAGGTGGGGGTGTCCGGAGTCACCCCCCCCCCACCAATCGATATAGATGATGTGCTGGGTATCATATGGTTGCTTCTGGAACTGCACCACCCAATGTGGATCCCATCGCTCCATGCCCAATCTGAAGATCAGGAAGGAGTTTAACTTCTAAATTACACTTCAATAAAAATCTGACCTATAAACTGTACGCCAAAGATTTTTTCTGATGTGAAAATCCTCATGTGAAGTAGTGACAGGTCACTTACTGAAGTTTTTCCACATCGAAACCATATTGGATAGCTAGCCCATTGTATGGGTCTAGTCCATATCCAAAGCCGTAGTTAACCTGCGGCATACAAATTTAAAGGGGTATTCCAGGCAAAACATTTTTATCCCCTATCAAAAGGATAGGGGATAAAATGTCTGATTGCGGGGGGGCCCGCTGCTGAGACCCCCGCGATCTCCCTGCAGCGCCCGCATTCTCTGCGGGGACTGCGTCTCTAGTTTCAGAAACCTCCGGGACTGGGGACGTGACGTCACGCCATGCATGTCTATGGGAGGGGGCGTGACGGCCATAGACATGAATGGAGGGGGCATGGTGTGATGGCACATCCCCAGTCCCGGAAACCCAGAGTTTTCCGAAACTAGAGACGCAGTCCCTGCATAGAATGGGGGCGCTGCAGGGAGATCGCGGGGGTCCCAGCAGCGGGCCCCCCGCAATCAGACATCTTATCCCCTATCCTTGGATAGGGGATTAAAAAAATTAGTCCGGAATACCCCTTTAATCTCTGCATCAGGAATTGGAGGTCACGCCTCAGGTTTCTGACATGGATTTCACAGTAGCTTGTTCTGTCAGAAGAATCCACCTTGTGAGAATGTGCCCTAAACCATTAAAATGCAGTTTTCCAAAATGAAACCGTTCCGCTGATCCTCAGGCTGAATATTTTGAACGGCACCTTATATGTCAGTAGAACCTGTCTGAGGTCGGTAGAACTACCCGGAATTTAAAACAGGAAATAGCTGAATGCATATTATCCACGGAAATGATGGCACTGCGCCCCTTCTTAATGTTTCGGTAATTGTTGGTTACCAAGTAGCATACATAATAAAGAGTTACTAGAAAAAAATGTTAAATAAAGCACATTGTAATTATAACATAAAAACTTTCATTATGAGGATAAGTTTCCACTTTTTTTTGGGTGTTCCTTTCACCAACAAAAAACATCTTGTCACAAAAAAACTGCACTAACATAAGTTGTTTTTCCAAAATTAGTGTTTTTTTGGGATCTCCCGCAGCTGACACCCCCCCTTAATACAACTATATGGCAGAGCTGGAGCGCTGCCTTTGGCAATCTCCAGCTCTGCCATAGCGATGTATTGAGGGGGCGTGTCTGCCGTCGCTTCGTGCAATGGTCGACACCCGCTATCTGGCCGGAGAGCCGGAGCCCCGTACGGGAAATCACGGAGGGGTCCCAGCGGTCAGACCCCTCGTGATCTGAAAATTATCCCCTATCCTTAGAATAGGGGATACGTTTTTCAATACTGGACTACTCCATTAAGAGACGCCAATTCTAAACCCACATGGTGTTTTTGAAGGCGTATTTATTTTTCTTCCATAGACTTCTATGAGAGAGAAATGGCAAGATTTCATCGGAGCAAACGCAATTTTGGAAAACTGCCACTGAACCCAAAAATGACTCAAAGATGAGTAAAAAAAAAAAAAAAAATTATATGATTCCCTACTGACTTGTAGCTCACACTGCACATTACCTATAAAAAAAATTATAGTAATGAATAAACATAAATAACTGCTGTGCATCAATTAGGCGTTTTGGTGGCTGTTTTTGAAGAAAAGTGGAAACTTAGCCTTAAAGGGGTTATTCAGGATTAGAAAAAGAATAGTTGCTTTCTTCCAAAAACAGCGCCACCCCGGTCCTCAGGTTCTGGGTTATATTACAATTTGGCTCCATTGACTTTAATAGAACAGAGCTGCAATACCACATACAGCCTGAGGACAAGTGTGGTGCTGTTTCTGGACTATTATTTCTCTTATTATGGATAATACCTTGATTGTGTGACATGTCCCAATAACCCACATATTTCTTACAAAGCAGTAACACTGACCAAGAGGCGAGGGATATAACAGGACGGGGCAAGTCACATACATGCAGGATAACCTAGACTGGAGATGATCCAGATAGAGATGGAAATTGCTTATACTTTGACAGTGTTTCCCAACCAGGGTGGCTCTGGCTATTGCAAAACTACAACTCCCAGCATGCCCGGACAGCCGAAGGCTGTCCGGGCATGCTGGGAGCTGTAGTTTTGCAACAGCTGGAGGCACCCTGGTTGGGAAACATTGCTTTACGAGGCTCAAGGACCAAACTTTCATTAACAAAAGTGCAAGGCCAAGATCCCTGCTGTGATGAATAAATGTTATGAGCAAATATCACAGGGGGATTAAGCAGCGTGCACTTTTCCAGCCTCAGCATGGAGCCGATTTTTCCACATTGTGGAACCAACAGGAAGATAAATAACACCGTCTTAATTAGAAGGTGGAAGGCAGCAATCCGTCCCCGACATGTGATGCTTAAAGTGGAAATCTGGCCTCTAACAAGGACATTAAAGGGGAAGTGCACATTTTTACATCTTGGGTCACTTCCCTTTCGGGATTACTTAGAAGACCTGTTTTCTTCTGTAATTTTTTTTTTTTTAATCTCATTAAAAAGCTTTAAAATATTGATGGCCTAGCCTTACAAATAGGCCAACAACATTGGAATGACGGGGGTCCGACTACCGGCACTTTTGCAGATCGGCTGTATGAAGTGGTCACTGTTTGTTCGAGCGTCGCAGCCTCTTTAAAAGGGGTACTCCGGTGGAAAACAAATTGTTTTCAAATCAATTGGTGCCAGAAAAGTAAACAGATTTGTAAATTATGAATTCGGGTAGAAAAGATTTGTAAATTACTTCTATAAAATAATGTAACCCTTCCAGTACTTAGCTGCTGTATGCTCTGGAGGAAGTTGAGTTGATCTTTTCTGTCTGACCACAGTGCTCTCTGCTGACACCTCTGTCCGTACCAGGAACTGTCCATAGTAGGTGCAAATCCCCATAGCAATATAGAAGTAATTTACAAATCTTTTTAACACCAATTGATTTAAAAAAAATAAAAATAAAAAATAAAGTTTTCACCGGAGTACCCCTTTAAGGAAATTTCATACTGATAAACTGAGATGTATTTCACATGTGTAGTAGATAACTGTGCATCAAAGCCATAAAGAATCATACCCTAAAAATATTAAAAAAATAAATAAAAAAACACACGCATTCTATAGGTGTTACAGGTTTGGCAACAATTGACAATTCCGTGAAAATACACATAAAAAATATAAAAGGCACCTAACAACTTACCTTTGCAATCTGCAGCAACACGATGCAGTGTTTGATGGATTCTACCATGCTCTAGAAAAACAAAGCGACATTCCCATTAGAGGCGCAGCACAGCGGCTAAGCACTACAATTGCGCTCAGTTGTCAGTTATCTTGCACCCATTGGCTAACACACATCTCAGTGTGTTGCAGCTAGGAAGTGGAAATGTATCGCAATACACAATAAATCACTTCTGGAGTGGGCAGACAACCAGTGTTTTGTTGTTCTCCACTTTACAAGCAATAAACAGAATCTTATCAAGATGTCCGAGACTAACCCTGAGAACACGCCGATTACTTAAAAGAGGATTGTACAGTCGTGCGCTTGTCTCCCTGCTCTGTGTCTATGACACCTGGACAGCCCCATAGACTTACATTAGGAGTCCGTCCTGGTCACATGACTGCGCAAAATGCATAGATCTCCCAGGCTCTTGTGAAGCTTTGATCGGCCAATGAAAACTTCTGACATGTCTGCATATTTAAAGGGGGTAACTTCGGTGGAAAACTTTTTTTTTTTTTTTTTTTTAAATCAACTGGTGCTAGAAAGTTAAACAGATTTTTAAATAACCTCTATTAAAAGATCTTAAAGAGTACTTTTCATAAAGAATTTTTGGGATATGTTAAAGCTGATTGTATATAGAACAACTTTGTAATTGGATTAAAAAAAAAAAAAAATAATGTTTCCTTTCATGTGTATTTGGATTTTGAAAATGTGCCCACTAGTGGTCTCCCTAGGAGTCCCTGGTTGCAAGCTTTTTCATTGATTTCGTACTCACGCCGGCCTGGCAGTGAGTCAGAAATCTCAACGCTGGTTGAGCATGTGACAAGCTCAGCGCTGCTCCCCGCCTGTCAATCAGACAGGTGGGAGAACTGTGCTCACACGCATACCCCACAGGGCCCTGTACACTGAGGAAAAGGAGGGCTCCGTAAACTGAGGACAAGCAGGGCTCCCGGACACTGAGGACAAGCAGGGCTCCGTAAACTGAGGACAAGCAGGGCTCCGTACACTGAGGACAAGCAGGGCTCCGTACACTGAGGACAAGCGGGGCTCCGTACACTGAGGACAAGCGGGGCTCCGTACACTGAGGACAAGCGGGGCTCCGTACACTGAGGACAAGCGGGGCTCCGTACACTGAGGACAAGCAGGGCTCCGTACACTGAGGACAAGCAGGGCTCCGTACACTGAGGACAAGCAGGGCTCCGTACACTGAGGACAAGCAGGGCTCCGTACACTGAGGACAAGCAGGGCTCCATACACTGAGGACAAGCAGGGCTCCGTACACTGAGGACAAGCAGGGCTCCGTACACTGAGGACAAGCAGGGCTCCGTACACTGAGGACAAGCAGGGCTCCGTACACTGAGGACAAGCAGGGCTCCGTACACTGAGGACAAGCAGGGCTCCGTACACTGAGGACAAGCAGGGCTCCGTACACTGAGGACAAGCAGGGCTCCGTACACTGAGGACAAGCAGGGCTCCGTACACTGAGGACAAGCAGGGCTCCGTACACTGAGGACAAGCAGGGCTCCGTACACTGAGGACAAGCAGGGCTCCGTACACTGAGGACAAGCAGGGCTCCGTACACTGAGGACAAGCAGGGCTCTGTACACTGAGGACAAGCAGGGCTCTGTACACTGAGGACAAGCAGGGCTCTGTACACTGAGGACAAGCAGGGCTCTGTACACTGAGGACAAGCAGGGCTCTGTACACTGAGGACAAGCAGGGCTCTGTACACTGAGGACAAGCAGGGCTCTGTACACTGAGGACAAGCAGGGCTCTGTACACTGAGGGACAAGCAGGGCTCTGTACACTGAGGGACAAGCAGGGCTCTGTACACTGAGGACAAGCGGGGATCTGTACACTGAGGACAAGCGGGGATCTGTACACTGAGGACAAGCAGGGATCTGTACACTGAGGACAAGCAGGGATCTGTACACTGAGGACAAGTGGGGATCTGTACACTGAGGACAAGCAGGGCTCTGTACACTGAGGACAAGTGGGGATCTGTACACTGAGGACAAGTGGGGATCTGTACACTGATGAAAAGTAGGGATCTGTGTACTGAGGACAAGCAGGGCTCTGTACACTGAGGACAAGCAGGGCTCTGCGGAGAAGTGAGGACAGAAGCAGTCCCCCCAGCAGGCTTCAGTGACGTAGAGCCTGCTGGGGTACGCCCACTTCCTCCTGCCAGCAGTTCACACTGTGTGGGCAAGAAAAGAGGTAATATAAATAGCTTTTAAAAGCTCTTAAACATTTTTTTTTTTTTTTAAGGGCAGGGGGGTGTTAGGAGTAGTTAGGGAACACAGCCTGAGTCAATTTAGAAAAGTTTATTTAGTCACAGGTACTCAATAATCCTTCCAGTACTTCCAGCTGCTGTATAATACAGAGGAAGTTCATTTCTTTTTATATTTCTCTGACCACAGTGCTCTCTGCTGACACCTCTGTCCATGTCGGGAACTGTCCAGAGTGCAAGCTATTCCCCATAGCAAACCTCTCCTGCTCTAGACAGTTCCTGACATGGACAGAGGTGTCAACAGAGAGCACTGTGGTCAGACAGAAAGGAAATTCAAAAAGAAAAGAACTGTCTCTGTATTATACAGCAGCTGATAAGTACTGGAAGGATTAAGATTTTATAATAGAAGTCATTTACAAATCTGTTTAACTTTCTGACTCCACTGGAGTACCCCTTTAATAGTCGGTCACTGCTCAAATGCCCTGCAAAGACCCAAAGGGTTAAAGTGAAGAAGATGACAAGAATGACTTACACATGTGGTATCCTTGAGATTCTCAATTTTCTGTGGAGGCAAAAAAATAAAATAAAATGTATACAGTGAGATTGCTGACAAACAAACACAAGGATGATGTCCAAGGTCTAGAAGAAGAGACGATTTATCTTAAAAACGTAAGCAGATAGAACCCACTCTCTGCATAGCTCTAATACGGGAATGTCAGAATAAAACATATGTTATTGAATATAAATAAATGATGGCGGTGCGAAGCTGCGAGTGTCTCCTGATGCAAGGATCAGGGCTAATTGATACATAACTCGTCCCCCAGGAAGATCCTGCATGCAAAGAACAGCTGCAGATCATTTACCAGTAAATCCCCCGGGGCTGCGGGTGACTCCTCCTTACAGCGATATACATAACACCACAGCAATATAAATACTCCAGTGAATTTATGAGGAGGTTATTGCTTCCCCCCCCCCTTCCCAGCTGGGAGAAGCTACAGGGGAAAAAAACATGTTTTAAAGTGGCCAGGTCATCAGTACTGTACCAGTGAAAGAAGCTTCCGGAGGGGGATGAACTGATTCACAAGACCGGAGTCCTTCAATTCTCCCAAGAAATGACAGAAGAGGCGGCTCTAGACTTTGTAAAGTCTTAGACGGAAGTCAAATACAAGTTCTGCACAAGACTTCTCCTTTAAGATATGGCCCCAGTTGTTGGGTAGGGAATCCCCCCTATTAGGTAGAAGACCCCAATAGTTATGTAGGGAATAACCCCTATTAGGTAGAAGCTTTAGTAGTTAGGTAGGGAATGTATCTATTAGGTAGAAGCTCCCAGTAGGTATAGAATAAAATAACCCCTATTAGGTAGAAGACCCCAATAGTTAGGTAGGACCCCCCCCCCTCCAATTAGGTTAGGTAGAAGCCCTGAGTAGGTAGGAAGGTTGGGAATCCCCCAGTAGGTAGGTAAGGAATCCCCCCCCTATTAGGTAGAAGCCCCAGTAGTTAGCTAGGGAATCTCCCCCACCCCATCAGGTAGAAATCCCCAGCAATTAGGTATCTACCCTCTATTGGGTAGAAGCCCCCAGTAGTTAGGTAGGGAATCCTCAACAATTAGGTAAAAAAATTAAAATAAAAAACAAC
Organism: Hyla sarda; assembly: GCF_029499605.1. Classification (NCBI taxonomy): domain Eukaryota; kingdom Metazoa; phylum Chordata; class Amphibia; order Anura; family Hylidae; genus Hyla; species Hyla sarda. The sequence goes on from NC_079195.1 coordinate 203,067,946, forward strand.
AGCATTTAGGTAGGGAATCCCCCATATTAGGTAGAAGTCCAAAGTAGTAAGGTAATGACCACCCCCTAATTAAGTAGAAGACCCCAACCAGATAGGAAGGGAACACTCCCTATTAGGTAAAAGCCTTCAGAAGATAGGTAGGTATGGATTCCCCCCCCCCTTTTAGGTAAAAGCCCCTAGTAGTTAGGTAGGGAATCCACCCTTCCCCAGTAGTTAGGAAGGGAATACCCCCTATTAGGCAGAAGCCCACAGAAGAAAGGTAGGTAGGGAATCCCCTATTAGGTTGAAGCCCACAGTAGGTAGGGAACCCTCCCCTTTAAGATAGAAACCCCCAGTAGCTAGGTAGGCAAGGAACCTCCTATTAAGTGGATGCCCCTTTTAAGTAGTTTCCCCAATAAGTTTGCTCCAAAAGAAAATAATAAAAATCCCTCCCTCATCCCTTTGCTCCCACGCTGAGGCCTCTGTATCCTCTGCTCTGTTAGTGGTACAAGACCTTCTCCTTCGCTCTGTTATCCGTAGTGGTCTCAGACCTGCCCACAATGAAATTACGCCATTTCATCATGTGGCAGGTTCTGCACCACTCTTGATAACACGGCAAATGATTAAGAAGTTTCTGCCCAGGAACAGAGGAGAGGTGAGGGACAATCTTAACAGTGGGGGTCTTAGCGGCCTGATCTCCACCGATCAGACACTCACCACCTACCCTACAAATAGACCTTAATATATGTCCAAACCCCTTTAGGGCCTCCTCCATACACACTGGAGAGGAGTTGGATGACCTAGACCAGGAATAGGCAACCTTCGGCACTGCAGATGTTTTGAACTACATCTCCCATGATGGTCTTACAGTCAAAACGCTAACAAAGCATTATGGGAGATGTAGTCCAAAACATCTGCAGTGCCGAAGGTTCCTGACCTAGATTACTCTCTTACGCAGTATGCCCAGGAGTTGTAGTTTCACAGTTTGGAGACCACTGTGCTAATGTGTATGAGGGCCTTCAGACCATGACCGATGAGGGGTGAAAAGGGTCAGATATGTTAAACTTCAACTACACAATTCTTCTGTTCTCAGGGAGATAAGCCTCCGCTAAAGGAATGTGACATTGGCATAACCCCTTTCTCCATTTTGAACACAGACGCTCCCGACTGAGCAGAACATTCTTGTGAGTAGGGCAATGTTTCCTAACCAGGGTGCCTCCAGCTGTTGCAAAACTGCAACTCCCAGCAAGCCCGGACAGCCGAAGGCTGTCCGAGCTTGCTGGGTGTTGCAGTTTTGCAACAGCTGAAGACACCCTGTTGGAAAACAGTACAGTAGGGTGATTGGGGGGGGGGGGGGGGCGAATAGCTGCATGTGGAGTGAACCTCTATTATTAGGGAATAACCCTTTATTTTTATTCAAGTACATGCACGATTCAGGGGGGAAAAAAATAATAATAAAATCACGACTTACCTTCCTCTGTTCATCATCTTTGCAGTTTTGGATTTTGTCATCAAATACCTGCAGGTTAATAAAGTAAATAAATAATTAATAAAAAAATAAATAAATAAATTAAAATTTTATATATATATATATATATATATATATATATATATATATATATATATATAAAAACCAGATACAGGCGCAGCACTCCAACAAAATAAGTGATTTAATATCTCATGTCAGCATTACAACGTTTCAGCTCCTCCTGGAGCCTTTTTCAAGCTTGAAAAAGGCTCCAGGAGGAGCTGAAACGTTGTAATGCTGACATGAGATATTAAATCACTTATCTTGTTGGAGTGCTGCGCCTGTATCTGGTTTATATCTTGGATGGACTCTGATCAAGTCCTTTGGGACGCTGGCACCAATTTTTTGGTTGGACTGGATAAGTAGTGCTGCTTTATTTTGGGATTATATATATATATATATATATATATATATATATATATATATATTTAATAATAAATATTTTATATATTATAATATATAATAATAATAAATAATAATGATAACTATATATTTTATATATTATAATATATTTATATATATATATATATATATATATATATATATATATATATATATATATACACACACACACACACACATCTGGTTGACTTAAGAAACTAAAGGCAGTAATATTAAAAGGTAAAATGATTTTAAAAAAAAGACAAGCAATAAATACAAGGAACACATAACTAGGAAGCGGAGCTTATCCCTCATAGGGTTAACATTCCAGCTGAAGTTTCTATTTTCGCCGTGTTGTTGTCTAGAACATACAGAGAATGAAATGGCGTCACCCTATGAATACACAGAGCTGCGGCTGATAAATGATTATTTAGCAGAGCAACAGGAGAAGGATCATTGACATTCAAGAGCTATAAGCTGCCATACCACCTCCCCGCTGCTCTATTACCCGCGCTATAGACCGTCTGCCTGTAACAAAAGGGATTTCTAATAACAGCACTAGAGGATTTGCAGCAGGAAATGGCCTTTTAAATATTATTAATTCACCATTCACAGGCAGAGAATACCTTATAGCGGACAAGGCTCAAACAACATAATATAAAGTAAAAAAAGTAATATATACAGTATAATTACTCCGTAGATCTCGGGGGTAAATGCTTTAAGTAGTAGGGGCTGTTTTATAGATCAGTGATTCCCAACCAGGGTGCTGCTAGCTATTGCAAAACTACAACTCCCAGCATGCCCGGACAGCCTTTGGCTGTCCGGGCATGCTGGGAGTTGTAGTTTTGCAACAGCTGGAGGCACCCTGGTTGGGAAACACTGATATAGAAAAATAAATTTCTATTCGTTCTACATGCAGAGGAGCCTATGTGGATGTATGTACAAGACCACATTTCAAGGCTCCATATAAGACACAAGATGGAGACCTTGACTTGTTGGTGTCCCCGATCACAATATTACCACGACCCACAAGCGAGCACTTAAAGGGGTACTCCTGTAGAAAACCTTTTTTTTTTTTTTTTTTTAAATCAACTGGTGCCAGAAAGTTAAACAGATTTGTAAATGACTTCTATTAAAAAAAATCTTAATCCTACCAGTACTTTTAAGGGGCTGTATACTAGAGGAAATGCTTTACTTTTTAGATTTCTCTGATGTCACGACCACAGTGCTCTCTGCTGACCTCTGCTGTCCATTTTAGGAACTGTCCTGAGCAGCATATGTTTGCTATGGGGATTTTCTCCTGTTCTGGACAATTCCTAAAATGGACAGCAGAGAGCACTGTGGTCATGACATCAGAGAAATCTAAAAAGGAAAGCATTTCCTCTGTAGTATACAGCCCCTAATAAGTACTGGAAGGATTAAGATTTTTTTTTATAGAAGTAATTTACAAATCTGTTTAGCTTTCTGGAACCAGTTGACTTAAAAAAAAAAAAAAAAAGTTTTCCACGGGAGTACCCCTTTAAATGGGGCACTGTCAATTGGGAACACTTTTGACACGTCCTAGCGACACAGAGCAAGGAGAGGAGCGCGCGGCAGGTTCTCCTGATTGGCGGAGCACTGAACCAAAGCAAAACGTTTGACATGTCGCTAGGTCAAAATTTCTTCCAAATGACAGATACTCTTTAAAAGGGGTACTCCGGTGGAAATCTTTTTTATTTTTATTTTTTTTTAAATCAACTGGTGCCAGAAAGTTAACAGATTTGCAAATTACTTCTATAAAAAAAAAAAATCTTTATCCTTCCAGTACTTTTTAGCAGCTGTATGCTACAGAGGAAATTCTTTTCTTTTTGAATTTCTTTTTTGTCTTGTCCACAGTGCTCTCTGCTGACACCTGATGTCCGTGTCAGGAACTGTCCAGAACAGGAGAATATCCCCATAGCAAACCTATGCTGCTCTGGACAGTTCCTAAAAAACAGACAGAGGTGTCAGCAGAGAGCACTGTGGACAAGACAAAAAAGAAATTCAAATAGAAAAGACTTTCCTCTGTAACATACAGCTGCTAAAAAGTACTGGACGGGTAAAGATTTTTTTAATATAAGTCATTTACAAATCTGTTTTGCTTTCTGGCATCAGTTTATTTAATAAAAAAATTTAAATAAATAAAAGGTTTTCCACCAGAGTACCCCTTTAATTTTTCCCTAATATATCAGTTGTTTGAAGATAGCTTGTAGTTGTTTGACAAAAGTTTTAAGTCAAGCATTACTTCATAGGAAAACATTATAGTTACTGCAGAGCGTGTAATGCTACAAGTTTAATATTCCCGGGTTACACAAGGTCACTGTGATGCCCTAGCTAAACATAGGGCTGCACAATTTAAAGGAGTACTCCGGCGCGCACTTTTCCCATTTTATCCCGTCCGGGCCGCAAAATAAAAGGAAACAAACTTTCTCTTACCTGCCAACGAGCCCCCGGTGCTCCGGTGCTCCGGTACAGGCGTTCGGTCCCCGGGCTGTATTCTTCTTACTTCCTGTTAGCCCGGCACGTCACACGGAGCTTCAGCCTATCACCGGCCGAGGCGGGACATCGCTGCGGCTGGTGATAGGCTGAAGCTCCGTGTGACGTGCCGGGCTAACAGGAAGTAAGAAGAATACAGCCCGGGGACCGAACACCTCTACCGGAGCACCGGGGGCTCGTTGGCAGGTAAGAGAAAGTGTGTTTTCTTTTATTTTGCAGCCCGAACGGGATAAAATGAGAAAAATGCGCGCCGGACTACTCCTTTAAAGGAAAATATAATGTTGTGTGCATGGAGGTAAATATGACTATTTTAGGAACTGTCCAGAGTAATAGCAAATCCCCATAGCAAACCTATCCTGTTCTAGACAGTTCCTAAACTGGACAGAGGTGTCAGCAGAGAGCACTGTGCTCAGACAGAAAGGAAATTCAAAAAGAAAATAACTTCCTGTGGAGCATACAGCAGCTGATAAGTACTAGAAGGATTCAGATTTTTAAATAGAAGTAATATACAAATCTGTTTAACTTTCTGGTACCAGGTGATTGAAAAATGTTTTTTTTTTTCCAGGGGAGTACCCCTTTAACTCAATGAAACTGAGCTGCAGAACCACACCCAACCTGGAGACAGACAGGGATCGTTTTTGACAGAAATTAGCTCTGTTTTTCGATTTCGATTTCCCTGTCTAATTGTTCAGTATGTAACTTACCTACTACTGCCAGGGTAAAGGACTGTCAGAAAATCTGGAATTATGTGCACAGTTTTCTGGTCTCCGGTGGCAACAATCAGTCTATAGGACGACTAACTGTTCTATGCACATGGACTATATCAGTGTTTCCCAACCAGGGTGCCTCCAGCTGTTGCAAAACTACAACTCCCAGCATGCCCGGACAGCCATAGGCTGTCCGGGCATGCTGGGAGTTGTAGTTTTGCAACAGCTGGAGGCACCCTGGTTGGGAAACACTGGTCTAAATCCACGCATTGCTCTGAACATTATGGCAAACAGTGAAAGAGCCACAAAGTGTTACATGCGGCCAAATTCAAGGTCCATAACACACCGGTCATTTATGAAGCTGACACACAACATAACACTATAAATGGAGATAAAACAATGCCAGTGAATAATCTGGATGTATACAGGGGGTTGTCATCAGGATGAAAGCGATGCAGATCCGGCGCCATCCACGTGACCGTACAGGTGCCGCTCTATTACAGCTCAGGGCACAACCGGCATAGGAGCCGCCAAGCACTATATCAAAAAAGCCACAAAGATCAATTGGAAATTGTTTCCCTGCAGAAAGAGGTCATGTAATACCAAAAAGGTTATATAACCAAGGTATTGACATCATATTGTACAGTATTAACCCCTTGCACACCCTAAAGCTTTCCACACATCTGAAGAATCCTGAAATTGGGAGTGAGTGTAAAGGGGTGCTGGGGGGGGGGGGGGGTAGATTTATTTAGGAGAGACACAGATGAGCAACAAAAAAAGGTGCAGGCGAGAGTGGTCAAAGTCATGGACCATAAGCTCTATAAGTTTTTTAGTTTGTATTTAACCCCTTAAAGGAGATATCCAGTGGTGAACAACTTATCCCCTATCCTAAGGAGAGATCGCAGGGGGCCCCAGCGGTCGGACCCCCCGCGATCTCAAACTTATCCCCTATCCTTAGGATAGGGGATACGTTTTTCACCACTGGACTACCCCTTTAAGGACACAGCCCATTTTGGCCTTAAAGGGGTACTCCACTGGAAAACTTTTTTTTTTTTCAAATGAAATGGTGCCAGAAACTTAAACAGATTTGTACATTACTTCTATTAAAAAATATATCTTAATCCTTCCAGTACTTATCAGCTGCTGTATGCTCCACAGGAAGTTATTTTCTTTATGAATTTCCATTCTGTCTGGCCACAGTGCTCTCTGCTGACACCTCTGTCTATTTTAGGAACTGTCCAGAGCAGGATAGGTTTGCTATGGGGATTTTCTCCTACTCTGGACAGTTCCTGACATGGACAGAGGTGTCAGCAGAGAGCACTGTGGTCAGACAGAAAGGAAATTCAAAAAGATAAGAACTTCCTGTGGAGAACAGAAGTACAATAAGGATTAAGATTTTTTTTTTTTATAGAAGTAATTTACAAATATGTTTAACTTTCTGGCACCGGTTGATTTAAAAAAAATGTTGTTTTCCAGTGGAGTACCCCTTTAAGGACCATGCCAATTTTATTTTTGCATTTTTGTTTTTTTCCTCCTCACCTTCTAAAAATCATAACTCTTTTATATTTCCATCAACACAAGTATGAGTGCTTGTTTTTTGCGCAACCAGTTGTCCTTTGTAATGACATCACTATTTTACTATAATATTCACTATTGTGAAATAAAAAATATATACTATTTATGTGGGGAAATTGAAAAGAAAACCGCAATTTAGCAAATTTTGGAAGGTTTTGTATTCAGGCTGTACAATTTACGGTAAAAAATGACATGTTTTCTTTATTCTGTGGGTCAATACGATTAAAATTATACCCATTATTACATACTTTTCTATTATTGTACTGCATTAAAAAAATCTCAAACTTTTTAACTAAATTAGTGCGTTCAAAATCCCTCTATTTTGATGACCTAAAACTTTTTCATTTTACCATATAAGCGGCGGTATGAGGGCTCATTTTTTGTTCCGTAAGTTGACAACTATAGATATAAAGCAAACTTGGCACTCATATGTTGGTGAATCAGAAGATATTTATTGTGGCAGTCCATTAAATAACATAAATTGATGCTTCGGTCCTATCTGGACCTTCATCAGAATTGTACAGGACTGGTGCGGAGGAGAGATGTGAAAAGAAAACGGGCAAGTGCCGTGCCAGTGGAGCGGTGTGTGTAGTGACCGAAGTGAGACGTGAAAAGAAAACGGGTAAGTGCCGTGCCAGTGGAGCAGTGTGTGTAGTGACCGAAGTGAGACGTGAAAAGAAAACGGGTAAGTGCCGTGCCAGTGGAGCGGTGTGTGTAGTGACCGAAGTGAGATGTGAAAAGAAAACGGGTAAGTGCTGTGCCAGTGGAGCGGTGTGTGTAGTGACCGAAGTGAGATGTGAAAAGAAAACGGGTAAGTGCTGTGCCAGTGGAGCGGTGTGTGTAGTGACCGAAGTGAGATGTGAAAAGAAAACGGGTAAGTGCTGTGCCAGTGGAGCGGTGTGTGTAGTGACCGAAGTGAGATGTGAAAAGAAAACGGGTAAGTGCCGTGCCAGTGGAGCGGTGTGTGTAGTGACTGAAGTGAGACGTGAAAAGGAAACGGGTAAGTGCCGTGCCAGTGGAGCGGTGTGTGTAGTGACCGAAGTGAGACGTGAAAAGAAAACGGGTAAGTGCCGTGCCAGTGGAGCGGTGTGTGTAGTGACCGAAGTGAGACGTGAAAAGAAAACGGGTAAGTGCCGTGCCAGTGGAGCGGTGTGTGTAGTGACCGAAGTGAGACGTGAAAAGAAAACGGGTAAGTGCCGTGCCAGTGGAGCGGTGTGTGTAGTGACCGAAGTGAGACGTGAAAAGAAAACGGGTAAGTGCTGTGCCAGTGGAGCGGTGTGTGTAGTGACCGAAGTGAGACGTGAAAAGAAAACGGGTAAGTGCTGTGCCAGTGGAGCGGTGTGTAGTGACCGAAGTGAGACGTGAAAAGAAAACGGGTAAGTGCCGTGCCAATGGAGCGGTGTGTAGTGACTGAAGTGAGACGTGAAAAGAAAACGGGTAAGTGCTGTGCCAGTGGAGCGGTGTGTGTAGTGACTGAAGTGAGACGTGAAAAGAAAACGGTTAAGTGCCGTGCCAGTGGAGCGGTGTGTGTAGTGACCGAAGTGAGACGTGAAAAGAAAACGGGTAAGTGCCGTGCCAGTGGAGCGGTGTGTGTAGTGACCGAAGTGAGATGTGAAAAGAAAACGGGTAAGTGCTGTGCCAGTGGAGCGGTGTGTGTAGTGACTGAAGTGAGACGTGAAAAGGAAACGGGTAAGTGCCGTGCCAGTGGAGCGGTGTGTGTAGTGACTGAAGCGAGACGTGAAAAGGAAACGGGTACGTGCTGTGCCAGTGGAGCGGTGTGTGTAGTGACTGAAGTGAGACGTGAAAAGAAAACGGGTAAGTGCCGTGCCAGTGGAGCGGTGTGTGTAGTGACTGAAGTGAGACGTGAAAAAAAAACGGGTAAGTGCCGTGCCAGTGGAGCGGTGTGTGCAGTGACTGAAGTGTCTTCGGTCACTACACACACCGCTCCACTGGCACAGCACTTACCCGTTTTCTTTTCACATCTCTCCTCCGCACCAGTCCTGTACAATTCTGATGAAGGTCCAGATAGGACCGAAGCGTCAATTTATGTTATTTAATGGACTGCCACAATAAATATCTTCTGATTCACCAACATATGAGTGCCAAGTTCGCATTATATCTATTGTGAGGATTGGGATTCCTACTTGCGCATCATTTAAGGAGAGTGCCATATTCATTCCTTACTAGTTGACAACTATGTACAAATAATGGATGATTCAGAGATCTTTCTGATGAGTCCTTTCTTTTTTACAGATGAAGCATTCGCTATCATGGACAGTGTTACATCACGGTACTGCAGTGTGCTGCGACTCCTACACTGTATGCATCACCCCTTACTTTACCACCACCGGACTGGGTGCTGACACATTGCCACTCAGTACTGGCAGTCCCTGCTCCTGTACAAACAGTCCTAGCTATCGGCCAGAGTAGCAAAATGCCAAAATCATGTTGCCGGCTGCTACATCTGTGCCTAGGCCGAACGGTACATACACACTTACATAACTTGCTTGATATGCAGCAAATACGCTAGCGGAATTTACACTACGGAAAACCTGCAGCGGATTATGAGCACGTGACAGTTGGTGCCTCTGTGGCACGGATCAGTCGTGAGAAGCACAAAATCTGCTCCCAATGTATCTGTGCTTGGATCGGCACAGAGACCATTCAATCCAATGACCCAAATGGGGATAACTAGTGACTCTAGTGGCTCAGGTAATTTTTCAACTGTATTAGACTTTTATGGTGCGACTGATCAATAGAGTCTGCTGCGTTTTTCAGTCCAAGCCAAAAACATGATCGGGTCAGAAAAATCACGTGAACGGAGTGACAAGGTGAACATCTCATTTCACAGCAGAATTTCACACAATCACTAAGGTTGCAGAACCCTCAAATAAAGATGTATATGTATATATGACTGGTAATATAGGCTGTTGGGTTTGATCAGAAGTGATAACATTACCCAGGGAACGGGGCTTGAGCTCAGATAAGTCTCCTGAGACAGCAGAGGATGATGCATGGAGCTGCTGAGACAACACCCTTACTGAAAATGAGAGGACTACACAACCTCCTGTCAGGTACGACTCACAAAAACATGCTGAAGCCAGTACAAATTTATGATAACACTATACAGTGATCCCTCAACTTACAATGGCCTCAACATACAATATTCTCCACATACAATGGTCTTTTCTGGACCATTGTAACTTGAAACCAGACTCAACATACAATGTACAGACAGTCCAGATCTGTGAAACGTGTCAATGGCTGGAAGATCTGACCAATCAGAATGGACATTCACTGGTAAAACACCTGTATTACTGTTGTATGCACTGACTGGTGTCTGGTAGCGCCCCCTACAGTACAGGGAGGTATTACATGTTCTGTATACTTTACCTGTACCAGGGTTAGCTGCTCCTTTGGACACCAGGTGGGGGCGACTCCATGTTACTTTTTTAGGACACTGTATACTGTACAGGACCCTGAAGAAGCTCCTGTCCTCTACATAGACAGTGATTACAGCTCCCAGCAGATCTTTCTTACTTTTATATATAAGGATTTGCTTTATCTATATTAGTTATCTACTTATTTCTTTACTCCTCACTTTTTCCTACTTTTGATGACATTTTGGGGCTTCAGAACCAATTACCAGGTTTCCATAGAGTTCTGGTCTCAACATACAATGGTTTCAACATACAATGGTCGTCCTGGAACCAATTAATATTGTACCTTGAGGGAACACTGTATTAGTAAGTTATATATCTTGGAATTACAGTATTTTTTAAAACGCAATTTTTTGATAACAGAATAACCCTTTAAGATCCATTATGCCTTCCTTAAAATCTCACAGACTTACTATAAATCCATACACTGCATGCTCCACTCTCTGAGGCAATGTTTTCCAACCAGAGTGCCTCCAGCTGTTGCAAAACTACAACTCCCAGCATGCCCGGACAGCCGAAGGCTGTCCGGGCATGCTGAGAGTTGTAGTTTTGCAACAGCTGGAGGCACCCTGGTTGGTTAATACTGGTATAATGGAAGATGGAAGACTATTCTATTCTACTAGTGCTATGAAAATGCCAGCCGAAGGCTGTCCGGGCATGCTGGGAGTTGTAGTTTTGCAACAGCTGGAGGCACCCTGGTTGGTTAATACTGGTTTAATGGAAGAAGGAAGACTATTCTATTGTACTAGTGCTATGAAAATGCCAGCCGAAGGCTGTCCGGGCATGCTAGGAGTTGTAGTTTTGCAACAGCTGGAGGCACCCTGGTTGTTAACCACTGCTCTGAGGAGCTAAGTATGGCAGAGAAGAAACAAATAAGCCCAGTCTTACCATCCAGACACCCCCACCACACGATCAAAACTTCTAACATGCCACAATGACACGTTTGTATATTTGAAAATGATGGTTTTACACGTTAACAGAGATCGTGGGGGGGAAAAAATGGAGACCGGCTTTCCTATTTTATTCAGCCCTTTATAGAATATATGATAACTCATGATGGAACCTTTGATGCAGGTTTGGACATACAGTAGCTTAAAAGCAGCGTTTCCTAAACATTGTGCCTCAAACTGTTGCAAAACTACAACGCCCGACATGCTGGGATTTGTAGTTTTGCAACAGCTGGAGGTACAGTGGTTGGGAAATGCTGGCCTAAAGTATAAAACAGCAATGCAACATCACAACATGGGCACGCAGCAGAAAGAAATAAGAGAAGGAAATTGTGGTGTAACAGGTCACCTCACCTTTATCTGATCTATTAGGATCTGAAGATAAGCATCTGACTCGGCAAGCTTCTTATCAAAGTCCTGAATGCTTGGTACGAATCCCGAATCCACACCCTGAAAATAAAATAAAACCATACTGTTAAATGGGAGTGTAGTAAATCAGAGCCTACAAATGGTAATCCTGATAATAAGCAGATGCCCGTGAGCGTGTTACCGACAATCGAGAGCAGACACTGAAGATGACAGCCGGGCAGGAAATGGATACGAGACGCTAAATGGTCATTGAACCACAATACACTCAGAAAGTAGAAACAAGCGAAACACCAGTCGTCCAACGCCTGACTCCATGTTGGAGCGAAAAAAAAAAAAAAAGTCGGAGGTGTACGGACACAGGATACTGCAAATAGATCAATGCCAAGGAGAGGAAATTACCTACTCGCCTGGAGTGAAGAGCCTGAAGTGTACACAAGGCTCAGACTGGGTGTAACCGCAAGTTCGATAGAGTACAAATAGGGCACAACCCTTCCCTAGCAAAAGCAAAGTTATGTTTTTTCTTAATGCATTGGAAAATAGGCAGCACCTAAAATCTGACAGCACACACAAAGCTGATACATATATATACATATATATAAAATTATATTTTTTATTATATAATACTAAAAATATTATATATATATATATGATATATAATATATTATTTTTTAATTATATATATAAAAAATTATATATATTTATTTATATATATATATATATATATATATATATATATATATATATATAAAATTAAAGAAGTACTATATTTACGGTAATGTAATATATATATATATATATATATA